>NC_090747.1:106290738-106318238 GCF_036898095.1 Palaemon carinicauda | reverse complement strand
GTAGTCAGATGCTACTGGGGATTTAAAATCGACAAATGAATTGATGATCAATTAAAGGTTTAGAAGGCCGCTCATGAATGGCGGAGGCAAAGAACAGTGACATTGTCCAATTAAGCAGTACAATGCCCTAGAAACTGACCATATATATGATCAGGGCCCAAGTCACCTCCCCACCCAAGCTTGAACCGAGAAGCCAGGTAATGGCTGCTGATAACTCAACAGATAGACTTATAGGCCCGCCATAAGGATGGTGAGGTTGTAGCGACTAAAAGAACTAACGAGTTTGAGCGGGACTCGAACCCCAGTCTGTTGTTCACCAGTCACGAACGTTACCACATCGGCCACCACAGAGAAGAGTAATTAGGTTTTTATATTACAAAGCAACTACATTATGAACCCAGGTTAAATAACTGCCTTATATTGGTTTATGTGGTGATTTATTACATAAAAAAAATCCAGTCATATGGAATGGAAAACACATAAGATAATTATAATGGAATGATAAAAAAAGGGTCAGGTTCACCAATTATTTGAAAAATTTTGATATTGATAAGAAAATGCTAGACTTAGATGAAACAGATAGCTTTACAGGGTAAATAAAAACGTTTTAATAACCTACCAGTTCCCTTGGCTAAATAATACTCCGTTCTAATGTGACTTGATTGGTTATTATTCTTAGTATTTTTATAATTCAGGATATCATAAAAAACAACACGTTTTCCTATTAGGCAGTTTGTAATCATAATCTTGAGATGCCTGCTTGTAACTGCGAGGCTTTCCCTAATAGCAACCAACCACCCGTTGAGATACTACCACTAGAGAGTTATGGCATCTTTTGTCTGGCCAGACAGTAGTACATTAGATCATTCTCTCCGGTTACGGTTTATTTTCCCTTTGGTTACACATACACCGAATATTCTGGCCTATTCTTTACATATTCTCCTCTGTCCTTATACACCTGACAACACTGAGATTACCAAACAATTCTCCTTCACCCAAGGGGTTACTGTACTATAATTGTTCAGTGGCCACTTTCCTCTTGGTAAGGGTAGAAGAGACTCTTTAGCTATGGTAAGCAGCTCTTTTAGGAGAAGGACACTCCAAAATCAAACCATTGTTCTCTAGTCTTGGGTAGTGCCATAGCCTCTGTACCATGTTCTTCCACTGTGTTGGGTTAGAGTTCTCTTGCTTGAGGGTACACTCGGGCATACTATTTTATCTAATTTCTCTTCCTCTTTTGTTAAAGTTTATATAGCTTATATAGGAGACATTTATTTTCATGATGTTACTCTTAAAATATTTTATTTTTCCCTTTTTCCTTTCCCCACTGGCCTATTTTCCCTGTTGGAGCCCCCGGGCTTATAGCACCCTGCTTTTCCAACTAGGGTTGTAGCTTAGCAAGTAATAATAGTAATAATAACTGGGCGTTGAATGATCTTCCTAATCAGTGAGTAGAATTAGTGGAACTTCAAACTTACAATGAGTGTTTTCATGTTGAACAGACTGGCGTAAGTCTCTTTTTAGTTTATATTTGAAATGTCTATTTTAATGTTGTTAGTGTTCTTAAAGTGCTTTATTTTAATTGTTCATTATTTCTCTTATAGTATATTTTCATATTTACTTTCCTCAATGGGCTATTTTTCCCTGTTGGAGCCCTTGTGCTTTTAGCATCCTGCTTTTCCAACTAGGGTTGTACCTTAGCTAACAACAACATCAACAACAATAATAATAATAATAATAATAATAATAATAATAATAATAATGATGATGATCATAATAATAATAATAATAATAATGATGATGATGATGATGATGATCATAATAATAATAATAATAATAATTTATTCCAATTTTTGAATCCAATCCATGCTCTTCTGGGTAAACCAACGCTTCCCCGAGCAAGTTGTGTTATCCACAGCCATAAAATGGATTTTATTGACGCATGTTTCATAAGTAATGGTTCAGCAACACTTGCAGCTTTTCCTAGTCAAGGCTCTGGCCATCCTGTATGTGGGGTTAGGGGATGGGGGTTGTAGCAAGTGTTTTGTGAGGTTATTGCCACAAATTACTTGTTTTTCTTCTAGCCTGATACAGCTTTTGGTATTGTTTCTCTTCTAGCCTGATACAGCTTTTGGTATTGTTTCTCTTCTAGCCTGATACAGCTTTTTTGTATTGGCAAAAAAGAATCAGGTTTTGATTAAGATTTTGAAATGTTTCTGAAGTTTATGCACACTTTCATATGCTACAGGGGTGACGATTTGCTGAAGGTGATATGGCTAAAAGATTTGAAGGGAGGGTTGAATCTAATGGCCAAGGTCATTATAATTCGTAGTGGAGACCTGTAATATTCAGTGAGTGACATTAATCGAATTATGCTGACTGTAAGGAACAAATACTTGTGAATTACAAACTTATGTTCTTAATGGCCATTTTGACAGCATTCTTTTGGTAGAAACTTAACTTTTTTTGGATGAGTCATTTTCATTATTGTTGGTAGCCACAAAAAAAATGGAAAATAGTAATAGAATGGTGTTAAAGCTTCCTGGTTTTCTTGGTCACCGATCAAACTTCCGAACACACCCAGCATTGCTCAAACCCATTGATCGAACTAACATCAATATATTGGAAATTGTTACTGTCCTGGTTTTCCTTGACAAGGAAGACTCAAGAAAACATAGAAAAGTGGTCATATTTTGTCATCTAGTGACGAGTTGAGAGATGAATCCACCTTGCAGAAAACTTCCAAAATAGCAGCTGTTTCCACATCCCAAACCCATTTCACAATCCTCTATCTTCCATTCCTCCCACGAGACTAAACCATCTCGAAGACTATTTCACAATAACATATTCAAAGGTGTTCAGCACATATTTTTCTTGCAAGTTTTATCTGATATAAAGTCTGCCAACAGTTCTTATCAACATATTCATATTTATCGTCTGTTCTTTACGTCAATAATGGGAAGATTTGATTGAGGCATTCGGGGTATAACCCAGCGGTGTGACCTACAAGGTCATTCACCCTTTCAAAATAAGTACAACATAAGGTAGGAACGAGAGCAGAAAGACATTTCAATCTCTCACGAAAGGGAGTTGATGGAATGTGGTACAATATAGTCATTGCTCCCCTAGAAATTTGAAATTTCCAAACTTCTTTGACGGGTGAAGATGCGGGAATAATATAGTATATATAGAGAAAGTCATATATACATATATATAAATGATCGGATTAAGTAGTAATTTTCTAATTTTGTATAGATAATTTAGATAATTACTCGTGGATGACAAATGGAATGCCAGTTGGATAAAAGAAAGCAAAGCTTCAAATTGCTGACGGCCACAAAAAGGGGAAATATATATCGTAACTCAGACTTCCTTCATTAACGAGGCAAAATATACGTAGAAGAATAAATTCTATATATTATACTGGTTGTGAACAAATATAATCAGTTTAAGCAATGCATGCTGATATTAGACGAGAGAGAGAGAGAGAGAGAGAGAGAGAGAGAGAGAGAGAGAGAGAGAGAGAGAGAGAGAGAGAGAGAGATTTTATAAAGCTATACCCATACCATAAATCTTACCATATATATATATATATATATATATATATATATATATATATATATATATCTATATGCATGTATAATCTATTTCTGTCAATCAGATAGTACTTTACCCAATTTAACTTTATAAATTTACTAATATTATAAGACAATTACTGTATTAATCATAAAACCAGTCACACATCAGTTTTGAAGATTACTTTGTGAGTCAAATGAAACGCGTACATATATTTTTATTTATTTTTATTCCAAATTAACAAAATAATCTAGTTTGAGAAAATGCATAACATTCGAGAACCAAAGCCCTATGACGGTCTTCTTCCTCGCTCCAACTGACCTTTCATAACGCTCTGACTTTCCTTTCTAGTGATCTAACTTGTAAGATTAGAAAACCGTAAAATTACCTTTATTTTATCAAACAGCCAATCGTACAAACTACTTGTGTCTTGCTAAAACTGCATCACAATATTAAAAAGAAAAAAAAAAGAAAAAGAAAAAAATAAATAAATAAATTTGAACGAATGGTTCATGTTCACTGGACTGACATTCACATTCAATGAATCTTTTACAGCACAAACATATATTGGTTTAAAAATAAATGTATCAAGTTTTAACAAATTTCAATTTTCTGTTCAAATGATCTAATATATGAATGAAATAAATTTACAATGGGTTACTATACTAAGTCAATTTATGTTTGTAGATGCAGTAATGGCAAGAGTTTTGATCCTAAGCTTGACACTTAAATTTACATGTAGATTGAATTAGAAAAAAACAACATAATCCTAATTCTTCATTACAGAATATGTCTAAAGCAGCATATTAGTAATGACTAGAAATTACACTAAGAAAAATAAATAAAACATTTTATGAATGGACCGAATATGTTTTTGTTTCAAAAAGAAAAGAAACTTTATGGCAGTAATCATTTATTAATCATATTAATAAATGTAATGCAAATTGTGAACAATCTTCGAGATGAAACCATGAAGCTGTGAGTCTTTTGTAACTATCCATTGAAATGATCAAGACCAATTAATATTTCTTAAAGAAATGGACATACTTTCAAGATTGGTTGCTATTTCTAGTGAAATTGAATAATTTTCCTGACTAACAATGGTTATTTCACTTGATATGACAGATCGTCACAGCCAAGGCTATCTATTTCCTATGTTTAATACTGCCCATCAAAAAGATAGCAAAGAAAAACACCTTCGTGCTTCCATCTTTGTTTCCGTACTCTTTATTTTCTTATTTTCTTTTCCCTGAGTCTTTGGTGAAAAGACGCCCTTCTGCTTCCTCCACTTCTTATTGTTCTTCCGCGATTTCTTCGTCGACGCCATCTTCTTCGTCGACGAACTCCTCGTCGTCGGCAGAAGCTTCCTGGTATTGCTGGTACTCGGACACGAGGTCGTTCATATTGGATTCCGCCTCTGTGAACTCCATCTCGTCCATGCCTTCGCCCGTGTACCAATGCAGGAAAGCCTTGCGACGGAACATGGCGGTGAACTGCTCTGAAATGCGCTGTCGAGAGAGAATATTACTGTCAATTAGATTATCTACAGATCCAATTGGATTGGATGGTAAAAGAGCTTCTCTTTTCAATAGATATGTCAGTCTCTTATCTTTTGGAACTCGTTATTGGTATAAAAATTAGACTAAATTTAAATAAACAAACATATATATATATATATATATATATGTGTGTATATATATATATATATGTGTATATATATATATATGTATATATATATATATGTATATATATATGTATATATATATATATATATGTATATATATATGTATATATATATATGTATATATATATATATGTATATATGTATATATATATGTATATATATATATATATATATATATGTATATATATATATATATATATATATATATATATATATATGTATATATATATATATATATATATATATATATACATATATGTATATATATACATATATGTATATATATACATATATATATATATATATATATATATATATATATGTATATATATATATATGTATATATATATATATATATATATATGTATATATATGTATATATATGTATATATATATATATATATATATATATATATATATGTATATATATATATATATATATATATATATATATATATATATATATATATATATATGTATATATATATATATGTATATATATATATATATATATATATATATATATATATATATATATATATATATATATATGTATATATATGTATATATATGTATATATATGTATATATATATATGTATATATATGTATATATATATATATATATGTATATATATGTATATATATATATATATGTATATATATATATATATATATATATATATATATATGTATATATATATATATGTATATATATATATATATATATATATATATATATGTATATATATATATATATATATATATATATATATATATATGTATATATATATATATATATATATATATATATATATATGTATATATATATATATATATATATATATATATGTATATATATATATATATATATATATGTATATATATATGTATATATATATATGTATATATATATATGTATATATATATATGTATATATATATATGTATATATATATATGTATATATATATATGTATATATATATATGTATATATATATATGTATATATATATATATGTATATATATATATGTATATATATATATATATATATGTATATATATATGTATATATATATATATATATATGTATATATATATATATGTATATATATATGTATATATATAAATATATGAGAAAGAGAGAGAGAGAGGAGAGAGAGAGAGAGAGAGAGAGAGAGAGAGAGAGAGAGAGAGAGGAGAGAGAGAGAGAGAGAGAGAGAGAGAGAGATACCAAATTCCCTTTAACTTAGGAATAGGTTACACCCAAGGGAATTTACGTATGAAAAAGGGCATTCACCCCAAGAATTAAAACCTATGCCTTTTGAATTTTGATGCAGAACAAGACGAATTAGATACTCCTATGCATATTATTGTTCTTAGAATCTAAATCCAACCAATTCAAAGTTTGTAATAAGTAGCTATGTATGATTTCAATAATCCCCGACGACTTTTTTTCCACTTTTAGATATCAAGTTATATAAATCTTTAACGCCGAATCCACTTAATCTTGAATGATCTTCCTAATCGGGTAGTTGAATCAGTAGAACTTCAAAAGTTCAAAGTTGGAGCAAATGCTTTTTTGTTGACCAGGCGGACATGAGTCTTCTTATAGTTTATATATGACATATCTGTTTTAACGTTGTT
Source organism: Palaemon carinicauda (assembly GCF_036898095.1). Taxonomy (NCBI): domain Eukaryota; kingdom Metazoa; phylum Arthropoda; class Malacostraca; order Decapoda; family Palaemonidae; genus Palaemon; species Palaemon carinicauda. Next base: position 106,311,334 of record NC_090747.1, on the reverse strand, counting down.
AATAGTTTATATATGACATATCTGTTTTGACATTGTTACCTTTTTTTTAGATTGATTTATTGTTAATTTATTCTCTTCATTTATTTATTTCCTTATTTCTTTTCCTCACTGGGCTATTTTTCCCTGTTGGAGCCCCTGGGCTTATAGCACTTTGCTTTTCCAACTAGGGTTGTAGCTTGGACAGTAATAATAATAATAATAATAATTTACTTATCTTGCAGCATGTAACATGTAAAATTTATTCCCAAGGTAAAATTCGACATTAAAGAGTAATCACGGTTTAATATTTGGAGCCATAACCAAGTCTCAAATTAATTAGTAACATAACTATTACACGGAAAGTATTCGTCCTTCACCAGATAATAAAGCGGAGAATCACAGGTGCTCTTCGACCACGATTGAACTAGATTTATCTGGTGGTTACTAATTACAGTAGAGTGAGCCCTCGTTTATCGCGGTAGATAGGTTCCAGACCCGACCGCGATAGGTGAAAATCCGCGAAGTAGGGACACCATATTTACGTATTTATTTAACATGTATATTCAGACTTTTAAAGCCTTCCCTTGTACGTAGTACTGTTAACAAACTACCCTTTAATGTACAGAACACTTAATGCATGTACTACAGTACCCTAAACTAAAACAGGCACAAATATTAAAGGCGATTTTATATCATGCGTTTCCTAAACACGCCAAAAAGCACGATAAAAAATGGCAACCAATGTTTTGTTTACGTTTATCTCTGATCTTAATGAAGAAACAAATGCATTTACACATCTTTGTATAGGTTAGTTTTTGCATCGATTACTGTACTGCAGTTTCACATTTTCAGATATAAGTGGATCAGTTGTATACAAATGTATTTTCAATAAGTAATATGTCTATAAAACTCTTCAGTATATAAATATCTTCTGGTCTTATTAGCATTAGTACGATTATAACTATAGTCAATTCTTTCTAGCAAGGCAGATTTGCACCGACTCGCAGGGGTGCCCTTTTAGCTCAGAAACGTTTCCTGCTCGCTGATTGGTTGGACAAGATAATTCTAACCAATCAGATAGCAGAAAACTTTTTCCGAGCTAAAAGGGCAACCCACTGCCAGTCGGTGCAAATGCGCCTCATTAAAAACAATTGAGTCTAGCTAAGCTATATCCCTAGTTGGAATAGCACGATGCTATAAGTCTAAGGGCTCCAACAGGGAACAATATCCCAGAGAGGAAATGAAATAAGGAAAGAAATAAATTAAAGAAGTAATGAATAATTAGAAAATAATATTTTAAGAACAGTAACATTAAAATAAATCTTTCATATAAACACTATATAATCACTATAAGAACATAAAAAAAGAGGAAGAGAAAAAGATAGAATAGTGTGCCCAAGTGTACCCTCAAGCCAGGCCTTCTCCATCACAAGGCTCAATACTACGCAGTACTCTAGAAGTTTTATTCCAGCTGTTACCAAGTTGTGGAATGATCTTCCTAATCGGGTGGTTGAAATAGTAGAACTTCAAAAGTTCAAAGTTGGAGCAAATGCTTTTTTGTTGACCAGGCGGACATGAGTCTTTTTATAGTTAATTTATGACATATTTGTTTTTGATGTTGTTAATAGTTTATATATGACATGTCTGTTTTGACGTTGTCAATTATTTTAGAATGATTTATTGTTAATTTGTTCTCTTCATTTATTTATTTCCTTTTTTCCTTTCCTCATTGGGCTATTTTTCCCTGTTGGAGCCCCTGGGCTTTTAGCATCTTGCTTTTCCAACTAGGGTTGTAGCTTGGATAGTAATAATAATAATAATAACTCTAACCTAAGACAGTTGCTATTCCCTTTGATGTAAATATTGTCCTATTCATAAAATTAAATGACCCATGAATGTGAAATACAAATGCTCCGACTTTTCGCATCTTTAGAACAGGGAAATGAAAGGGAAATTGAATGGTAAAATAGTCTCACTGTATAGTTTAAATTGTTGTGATATTCCATCAAAGCAACGTTCCAATTATACTTCATAATAGTCATACGCTACATATTCATTGGAAGATTCAGGAAAGCCTTCATCTTTTAATTGCATTAAAGGTCATATGCACCAATTAGACAATATAATATAGAAATTAGGGATGTAGTTATCATCATCATCACCTATTGACGTAAAGAGCTTCGGTTAGATATCGTCAGTTGTCTCTATCTTGAGCTTTAAATTCAATACTTCTCCATTCATCACCTCCTACTTCGCGTTTCATGGTCCTGAGCCATGTAGGCCTGGGTCTTCCAACTCTTCTAGTGACTTGTGGAGCCCAGCTGAATGTTTGGTGAACTAATCTCTCTTGAGGAGTGTGAAGAGCATGCCCAAACCATCTACATCTAACCCCCCATCATGATCTCATCCACATATGGCACTCGAGTAATCTCTCTAATAGTTCCATTTCTAATCATGTCCTGCCATTTAACTCCTAATATCCTTCTGAGGGCTTTACTCTCAAATCTACTAAATCTATTGGAGGTTGTTTCATTATAAAGAACAAGTGTTTGGCCATATCTACTAGGGCACACTATTCTGTCTTATTTATCTACCTCTTGTTTTTTGAAGTTTTTATAGTATATATATGAATTTTATTTCAATAATTCATTACTTCTACTATAGTTTATTTCCACATTTCCTTTCCTCACTGGGCTATTTTTTTCCTGCTGAAGCCTTTGGGCTTTCAACATTCTGCTTTTCCAAATAGGGCTGTAGCTTAGAAAGTATGTATGTGTATATATATATATATATATATATATATATATATATATATATATATATATATATATATATCTTTCTTTATCTTCTTTCCGATCAGGCTGTCTCTGGGTAGGATGTGATGGAGTAGTCATATCCTGGTGATAGGGGAGTACCTCAAGAGGTATACTTGGAAACGACAACTGCTTTGTTATAGTCAGTAAAGGGGGAGGGGGTGGGAAGAATTGAATGTGTGTATATAAATATTTAGCTGTTATTTTTGACAGGTCCTGTACACCAAATATTTACAATAAACATTATTCAATCCCACGTGTATTGACTATCACGAACACATGGAAAAACCGACAGCACAACTATGAAGTTACATCTATCATGGTTTTTTTGTTGACCAGGCGGACATGAGTCTTTTTGTAGTTTATTTATGACATATTTGTTTTTTATGTTGTTTATAGTTTATATGTGACAAGTCTGTTTTGACGTTGTACCTTTTTTTAGAACGATTTATTGTTAATTTGTTCTCTTCATTTATTTATTTCCTTATTTCCTTTCCTCACTGGGCTATTTTTTCCTGTTGGAGCCCCTGGGCTTATAGCATCTTGCTTTTCCAACTAGGGTTGTAGCTTGGGTAGTAATAATAATAATAATAATAATAATACCTTACTCGAAATACCATTGAAATATGACCCTTACCACGACCCTTAGGAAGTGTCATTCAACCCGAGCAGTGACCACTGAATCAATCGAAAGCTTCAAAAGCATTGAACAGCTTACCTTGAAGATCTCCTGAATAGCTGTAGAGTTGCCGATGAATGTAGCAGACATTTTGAGGCCCTTGGGAGGAATGTCACACACGGCGACCTTAACGTTGTTTGGTATCCATTCGACGAAGTAACTGTGGGGAAGAAAATGTTCGTTAAGTCTTGTGCTTTCTCGATAGGTGGCATTGCAAAGCAGTTTTTGATAAGGTGTGATATACAGCTCGTTCTGTTCTCACCTATATAATAAGAGAAAGTATCTGGCGCTATATATATATATATATATATATATATATATATATATATATATATATATTTATATATATATATATATATATATATATATATACTATATATATATATATATATATATATATATATATATACTATATATGTATATATATATATGTGTATATATATATATACATATGTATATATATATATGTGTATATATATATATATGTGTATATATATATATATATATATATATACACACACACATATATATATATATATATATATATATATATATATATATATATATATACTATATATGTATATATATATGTGTATATATATATGTGTATATATATGTGTATATATATATGTATATATATATATATATATATATATATATATATATATATATATATATATATATTGGGGGAAGTGCCTTGGTATATGTATGTACAGTATGTATTTATGGGGTCACGTTTAGCTCTCTCCGTCCCTCGGGTAGAGGGAGTAGACATACCCTAGTTGGAGGGGGGTGGGTGCCATGTGTGCATATCTATCAAAATATTTATGTCATTTTTGACAGGTCGCATACATTAGTTCTAGTATAATTCCAAAGCATTTTTAAAGTATTTTACCTAATATACTTCCATGCATATACAGTTTATCTATACCTTCCAAAAAAAATTAAGATTAGAATAAATATATTTCATTAAATATTTTAAAACAATTCCTATACGCCTAATATCTTAGTGTAATAATAATTCTTAGCGTAAATAAGCATAATTATTAATGGAGTCACATTTCCTCTCTTTAATCTTCCTAAATAAAAAGGATGGGTTAAATTCAAAAAAGAATAATGCAATGCGGATTATGATACTTTGTTTTATATGATTATTAAACATTAACTATATTTAATTACAATAAAGGAAATTACATGTAAAAGATGTATAAATATATCTATATATATATATATATATATATATATATATATATATATATATATATATATATATATATACACACATACATACACTATATATATATATATATATATATACTGTATATATAATTTTTATACTATATATATATATATATATATATATATATATATATATATATAATTTTTATACTATATATATATAGTTGCAGTAACTTTTTATATTATAGAATAGGTCATGGCAACAAGTACAGTCTACCTTGAACCCTCCTTTTACTTATCTGTCTGTTACAAAGGTAAGAAAAATAATGACAATGAAATACATTGTGATCAGCATCTTGCGTCTTCAATATTATTATTATCATTACTTGCTAGGCTACAACCCTAGTTGGAAAAGCAGGATGCTATAAGCCCAGGGGCTCCAACAAGGAAAATAGCTCAGTGAGGAAAGGGAACAGGAAAACTTAAATGTTTTAAGACGAGCACCAACATTAAAATAAATATCACTTTACAAACTATAAAAACTTTATTTTGTTTCCAACTATAATTTTCCATCAAAGGCTGACAGGTTTGAGAGGGAGAATGTGGTATCTGTAGTATGGGTTCTTGTGATTAAATAGATCTAAGTTGACACCTGGTCTATATGCAACCTTATTTGCTTATCCCCCTTTATATTACGGGCTGCCCAGCGGCAAGAGCCCGTGTCTTACATAAGGTAAGGCAATCTACACACACATTATCCCCCCTTTGGGATTGTTTCATACTTTAGCGAATATCCAGGAAATGTAGTTTCTTTGAATTTCTTTATATTCTATTCCTAAATACTGTATATATGCACAACAACAACAGCAGTCGTTTCTAGTCCACTGTAGGACAAAGGCCTCAAACACACACACACACATATACATATATATATATATATATATATATATATATATATATGTGTGTGTGTGTGTGTAAAATGGGTTTCCTCTTATCATGAATCATTAATTGCAAATACTGTAGTAAAATGTATATGCAGAGTAAAAAAAAAATAATAAAATAAAAGGCCAAGTGGGTTTGAAAGCAAAACCACTGAAAAGAAGTAAGTCAAGTAATGAGTTATTAGCATGGTGCAAGATCTGTGCAAGGTAGAAATACTCTTTAGATTATATTTCAAAGTCGTCGAATTCTTGTCAAGAAAAAAAAAGTATATATATTTCAAAGTCGTCGAATTCTTGTCAAGAAAAAAAAAAGTATATATATTTCAAAGTCGTCGAATTCTTGTCAAGAAAAAAAAAGTATATATATATATTTCAAAGTCGTCGAATTCTTGTCAAGAAAAAAAAGTATATAAAACAGAACGAGTTGTCATATGATAAATACCGAGAAGACATTACTAATCTATAGTGTACACTCGTGCACACTATTCTATTTCATTTCTCTACCTCTTGTTTTGTTAGTTTTTTTAGTTTATATAGGAAATATTTATTTGAATGTTAGTGTTTTTAATATTTTATTTTCCCCCCGTTTCCTTTCCTCACTGGGTTATTTTCCTTGTTGGAGCCCGTGGGCTTATAGCATCCTGCTTTTCCAACTAGGGTTGTAGCTTAGCAAGTAATAATAGTAATAATAGGCAAGGAGACATTGTCAGAGTACAGTATTGCACAACTTAACTTAAAATGATAAAAAATTATAATTAAACTTGCAAGATAATAACCCATGCTTATATTTTTGACATTATTGAAGTTAAAGTATTTATAGTTTATATAGGAAATATTTATTTTAATGTTGTTACTGTTCTTAGATTATTTTAATTTTCCTTGTTTCCTTTCCTCGCTGGGCTATTTTCCCTGTTGTGGCCCCTGGGCTCATAGCATCTTGCTTTTCCAACTAGGGTTGTAGCTTAGCAAGTGATAATAATAATCGTACAGCCTGGTTAATAAAAAACGACCCTTACCTTGAATTTTTGTTTTGAACCGAGAGCATCTGCTCATCGACTTCCTTCATGGACATCTTTCCTCTGAAAATAGCTGCGACTGTGAGGTACCTTCCATGGCGGGGGTCGCACGCCGTCATCATGTTTTTGCTGTCGAACATCTGCTGGGTTAATTCGGGGACCGTGAGTGCCCTGTAGCATTGTGACCTGTTGACAATCAAAGAAATAAGTATATTTGCCATTAAAATTAACAAGTTGGAGTTCAAGATGAAAGGTTGTCACCAAAACTGTTAATTCATATTCAAATATTATGCTCCAGACACCAAGTTTCTAAATTCGTCGTACATACATTTTGGAATATTGTCAAAAATCTAAATGTAGACTTCCCTGAAATACAAGGAACAGCTGACATTCGTTATCTTTACACTCGCCAAAAAAGATTATAGAGCACAAGCTGAGCTTTACCTTAGTATAAAAGCCACAAGCTTTAAAATATAAATTTGGAGAGTTTTACATTACTCACGTAACTAAAATTAAACATAGATGAAACAGTACCATGCAATATACATTGATATGGCACCATTGATAAAATATGTTGATCCACATCATACAAACTTTCAATTTCTTGCGATGAAAGCACCGAAGTCCAAAAACCAAAAATTTATTCAGTGTAAATACTTGTCTATAATTAGGATTTTTTTTATCGTATTCACTAAAACATGGACTAATTTCATGCCTAACTCTGTAAAGGGCTGATGTAAAAATAATGACGATAAAATGAATGCAGATAGTGAGCAAAATATGAGTAAAGTATGATACACAAAGTCTTACCCTCTGGAGGTGAGAGGAGCGAAGCCAGGCATGAAGAAGTGAAGACGGGGGAAAGGTACCATGTTGACAGCTAGCTTTCTGAGATCAGCATTCAGCTGTCCTGGGAATCTGAGGCACGTTGTCACTCCAGACATTGTTACCTGCAAAAGGAGGGAATCAGAAGTAAAGGAAAAATCACACTATATAAAAGCTAGTCAGTTTTCACCAATTCATTTACATATTGTCATAAGAGGTGGAGTTATGGGAATATCACTGCTTGAAAGATTGAAAAATTATGAAGTAGGAAAGATTACAGATGTGATAAGGGTAGTACGACTAAGATGGTGGAGAGGGAGTGAGGAGGGCTTGTGAGGAACCTGTTCGGGGGAGAAGAAGGAGAGAGAGACAGAGAATTAGATGGTTGAGATAAGGTTAAGGATGATATGGAGAGAAGAGGTTTGATGGAAGAGAATGCCTTTGATAAACGTCATTGGAGGGTGTATTATGCAACAGGCAAAATGTAGGGATAAGGCTGGGAAAGAAGATAGGCGGTAGAATTCTGTAGAAAAATAAGACCCTCTACTTATTTAATGTTTCCTAAACTATCTTTCTGAAGAGAGAGGTATAAAGTATTAGAGATTATGTTACAACGTTCTTGAAAGTTAAAAAAAAAAAACGTTGAGCTTCAACAGATAGTTAAAACTATAATTAAAATATTTACATCATAAATACGTGTGAGAACTAAATATTATGCTTACCGATACAAGGTGGTTCAGATCTCCGTATGAAGGTGAAGTGAGTTTGAGTGTTCTGAAGCAGATGTCGTAGAGAGCCTCGTTATCAATGCAGAAAGTTTCGTCGGTATTCTCAACAAGTTGATGGACGGACAGAGTGGCATTGTAAGGCTCTACCACAGTATCGGACACCTGTTTTAACAAAGAGAATCGAGGATAATTTATTTTGATAGTTGTATTATGTTTGTCTTGGATTTTGTAATTCGAATTGAAAGGAATTGTTTTGCAATTTAAATGTTTCATTTATTTCAATCTTATGTTAATTTATCTCATTTTTTTTATTATCTGAATTCTGTAAGACCAGTTTAAAACAGGCTCTTTACCAAGTCTTTGTAACCATATACATGTAAAAGTAAATAAAAATCGATCTGAAATCACTAATCATCAATATTGAGAAAAATGCTCTTAGTAATAATGAAAAAAAAAGAGATAATTTTGAAATATAATAAAATACACAAAAATCTAATCATGTACATAATTGATAATTAAAAGTTCTGGCGTCATTTAACTGACAATTACTCGGAATGAAGTCATACCTTTGGACTAGGAATGACGGAGAATGTGTTCATGATTCTGTCAGGGTATTCCTCCCTGATCTTGGAGATGAGCAGGGTGCCCATGCCCGACCCAGTGCCTCCTCCCAGGGAATGTGTGAGCTGGAAGCCCTGAAGGCAATCGCAGTTTTCGGCCTCCTTCCTCATGACGTCCATGACGGCGTCCACCAACTCGGCGCCCTCTGTGTAATGCCCTTTGGCCCAGTTATTACCTGTGGCAGGAGATTAGATTGGATTTATGAATTCTGGCGCTAGGGACTGGTAGGGCATTCAGAACCATTACAGGAATAATTAACAGCAATGTATCTATACGTCATTACAGTCTATTCAGATCGGACAGCAATATACTGTACTGTGTAAAATTACTTATTTCTGATCGTTTATGTTGAACAGAAATACTAGAAGAATGTGAAATATTAGGTGATTATAATTTAACTTTATAACGATAAACGAATAACTTATTAGACTTATTATAAAAATCCGTCGCGTTTCAAACGAACAATGTCACCACTACTTACCAGCTCCACTTTGTCCAAAGACAAAGTTATCCGGCCTAAATATCTTGCCGACAGGACCCGACCTTACGGCTTCCATCGTGCCTGGTTCAAGATCGACCAGGACGGCTCGTGGAACATAACGACCACCTGAAATGTAAAAAGTCTAATTAAATAATGGTAATTGCGAAGATTTATGGCTCGATTTAAATGAACCTACTTAAGAACAAAGATGGTGAAAGATACAGAAAGGAGAGTGGGGAGGTCAATTATAGCTTTGATTGGATTAGATTCATGAATGAATCTAGCGCTGGGATCGTGGAGGCCATTCAGTAACTGGGGGGGGGGGGGACTTGCAGATATTCATGAAGTAAAAGTTGAAAGTGGTTGGACTGTAGTTGGAAGAGAGCAAGAACGGAGATTGAGACTTGCACCAATTATTATTATTATTATTACTTGTTAGGCTACAACTCTAGTTGGAAAAGCAGGATGCTATAAGCCCAAGGGCTCCAACAGGGAAAATAGCCCAGTGAGGAAAGGAAACAAGGAAAAATAAAATATTTTAAGAACAGTATCATTAAAATAAATATTTCCTATATAAACAATAAAAACTTTACCAAAAGAGGAAGAGAAATGAAATAGAATAGTGAGCCAGAGTGTACCCTAAGGCAAGAGAACTCTAACCCAAGACAGTAGGCCATGGTACAGAGGCTATGGCACTACCCAAGACTAGAGAACAATGGTCTTATTGTTTCCTGTAAACTGCATACATGGCGTTCATACGAGAAAAGGCATCCAGGAATGAGATCAACTTGATTTATTTCGCCATTTCGAGCATAATTCCGATATGAAGTTGAAGTTAAGGGGCCTTCCGCTGCTTTGGATGAGAGTTCTCTTGCTTGAGGGCACACTCAGGCGCAAAATTCTATCCTATTTCTCTTCCTCTTGTTTTATTTTTTTCTAAAGTTTTTATAGTTTATATATGAAATATTTATTTTATTGTTGTTACTGTTAAAAAATCATTTTAATTGGTCATTACTTCTCTTGTAGCTTATTCATTTCCTTATTTCCTTTTCTCACTGGGCTATTTTCCCTGTTGGAGCCCTTGTGCTTATAGCACCCTGCTTTTCCAGCTAGGGTTGTAGCTCAGGAAATAATAATAATAATAATAATAATAATAATAATAATAATAATAATAAATGCAAGCACATATCGTATTTGAAAAGTACCTTAAGAAATCCATACTTACTGCAAATGGTTTTATGCTGAACAGATTGACATATCTACTTACAGTTTATATCTGGAAAAATCTATTTTAACGTTATAACTGGTTTTAAAATATAGTTTTTTCATTCATTATCTTTCATATATAGTTTATTCACTTCCATATTTCCTTTCCTCCCTGGGGTATTTTCCCTATTGGAGCATTAGGGCTTGTACTGTAGCATCCTGCTTTACCAATTAGAGTTGTATTTTGGTTAGTAATAACACGCAAATTTTATGCATACAATCTATTATGTAAAATCCAAAATAGTCTTGTATAGAAAAAAAGTACCTTGAAATGTATTGCGTAATCTTTTTCATTTCAAGGAGAAATTGTATTTTGCCTAATAGGTTTTACGACCGATAATAAGTTCGGCTAATTTCAGTGGCTACTTTTCTCTTGGTAAAGGTAGAAGAGACTCTTTAGCTATGGTAGGCAGCTCTTCTAGAAGGACACTCCAAAATCAAACAATTGTTCTTTAGTCTTGGTTAGTGCCATAGCCTCTGTACTATGGTCTCCGACTGTCTCGGGTTCGAGTTCTCTTGCTTAAGGGTGCTCATTCACATTATTCTATTTAATTTCTCTTCCTCTGGTTTTGTTAAAATTTTTATAGTTTATATAGGAAATATTTATTTCAATGTTGTTACTGTTCTAAGATTATTTTATTTTTCCTTGTTTCCTTTCCTCACTGGGCTATTTTCCCTTTTGGAGCCCCTGGGCTTATAGCATTCTGCTTTTCCAACTAGGGTTGTAGCTTAACAATTAATAATAATAATAATACCCACCAATAAAAGCTTAAATTCGAGATGAACAGAGACTATTGTTGAAAGGGGCAAAGTTAATGGGAAATATTAAATTATATTTGACAGGTCCAAATATGTCAGAATAAATCTATGACTTTTGTAAACATAAAATTTGCAGGCAGAAGTCAAGATAAATCAAATGATTTAAAGAAGTCAAGATAAAGCAAATGATTTAAAGAAGTCAAGATAAAGCAAATGATTTAAAGAAGTCAAGATATATCAAATGATTTAAAGAGGTCAAGATCAATCAAATGATTTAAAGAAGTCAAGATAAATAAAATTATTTAAACTTTTGTAAACGTAAAATTTATAGGCAGAATTCAAACGACACATGGCATAAACTACAAGATAAATCAAATGTTTTAAAGATGAATAAAGATAAGTGTTTCTCCCAACTCTAATCTGGTAATATTTCCCATAAAGAAGTGTCGCTGAAGAACACACCTGTCATTCTATCATCATGGCATATGTAGTTGGGGTGATTACTAATGAAAAAAAAGAAAAAAAAAGCAGTCGCTTTAAATGACGACAGGCGGGGAGATGAAGGCCGGATGCCAAATCTCTGACGGCGTCTCCTTGACGACTCTATCTTCCGCCAGATCGCTGGTCGCATGATGGATGCTCGGGAGAGTTCAGACATATAAGATTTTTACCTTTTCCTCATATCAATTTCTTATGAAAGTACCTCATGTTTTTTGCCTTTGCCCTCTATAGTCAATTATTTTTAGTGAGGCAGATTTGTACCGACTCGCAGGGGTGCCCTTGTAGCTCGGAAACGTTTCCTGCTCGCTGATTGGTTGGACAAGATAATTCTAACCTATCAGGTGCAGGAAACTTTTTCTGAGCTAAAAGGGCACCACTGATAGTCGGTGCAAATGCGCCTCATTAAAAAAAAAAATGAGTATAGGACCCCCCCTCTCTCTTTCTCTCTTTAAAGGCCGCTCATGAATGGCAGACGCAAGGGACAGTGACAATGTCTTATAGACTGATCATATATACATATGATCAGCGTTTAAGCTAGGACCAGGGAGGGCCAGGCAATGGATGTTGATGATTTAGCAGATAAACCTATAGGCTCCTCCAAACCACCCATCCTTAACTCAAAGGATGGTGATGTTGCAGACACTACAAGAAACTATCAAACTTGAGCGGGACTCGAACCCCCGTCCAGCATATCGTTAGCCAGGGACGTTTCCAATAGGCCACCACAACCCTTTATTATTATTATTATTATTACCAGCCAAGCTACAACCCTAGTTGGAAAAGCAAGATGCTATAAGCCGAAGGGCTCCAATAGGGAAAAATAGCCCAGTGAGGAAAGGAAAAAAGGAAATAAATAATGATAACAAATTAACAATAAATATTTCTAAAAAACTTATCTAAACGAACATTGCAGTATTCTTCACAATTTAGATGAACAAATGAAAAAAATTGGAACGAATTTGGGGGAAATATTTTTTCATACTAATAAAAATAATTCAAATACATAATAATTCAAATCATATTTCATATAATTCAAATAATGATTTTTAGAAAATCAAATAATTCAATAATTCAAATAATACTGATAATAATTCAAATAATCCAAATAATAAGAATTCAAATAATTCAAATACTAATAATTAAAATAGTTCATATTACTAATAATTCAATTAACCCTTTTACCCCCAAAAGGACGTACTGGTACGTTTCACAAAACCCATATATAAAGATTATATGATCCGCCTCTCATAATGACCAGTGGTTACAGTACCTGAGGCTTCATTGTAGTAGACGTTGATGCGCTCCAGTTGCATACCAGTACCGTCATCGCCGACGTACTGCCCCACGGGGTCGATTCCGTGTTCGTCGCTGATGACTTCCCAGAACTGCGAAAAAAAGGAGAAATATATTAGTACGATTTATTTATTTTCACAACAAATTTTATTTTGACACTGGGATATACATTATACACACACGCATATATTCATATATATATATACATGTATATATATATACATGTATATATATATATATATATATATATATATATACATGTATATATATACATGTATATATATATACATGTATATATCTACATGTATATATCTACATGTATATATATATACATGTATATATATATATATATATATATATATATATATATATATATATATATATATATATATATATATATATATATAAATTAAATGGCCTTACACATGTTCTTTATTTTCACAACATTTTATTTTGATACTGGGATATACATCATACACACACGCAAATATTCATATATTCATATATATATATATATATATATATATATATATATATATATATATATATATATATTAAATGGCCTTACACATGTTCTTATTCATGTCTGGAGTTTGGTTAGTTCTAATCAGCAAGCTGGCCATTGCGAATTGGTGATGGTGGGAGACTTTAGTGTTGTTTGACTGCTCACAGCAAAATAACCTGGTATGAGTGACCCTGACTTGTACAGCTTCTCTGATCATGGCAATACTCAAACCGTTTCACCATTTTAAGGTATCCCCACTCAGAAAGGGATATATTATTATTATTATTATTATTATTACTTGCTAAGCTACAACCCTAGTTGGAAAAGCAGGGGCTCCAACAGGGAAAATAGCCCAGTGAGGAAAATAAAAACTTAAAAATAAAATATTTTAGGAAGAGTATCATCATTAAAATAAAAATCTCCTATATAAACTTTAACAAAACAAGAGGAAGAGAAATTAGATAGAATAGTATGCCCGAGTGTACCCTCAAGCAAGAGAACTCTAACCCAAGACAGTGGAAGACCATGGTACAGAGGCTATGGCACCACCCAAGACTAGAGAACAATAGATTGATTTTTGAGTGTCCTTTTCCTAGAAGAGCTGCTTACCATAGCTAAAGTCTCTTCTACCCTTACTAAGAGGAAAGTGGCCACAGGACAAATACAATACAGTAACCGTTGGGTGAAGAAGAATTGTTTGGTAATCTCAGTGTTGGCAGGTATATGAGAACAGAGGAGAATATGTAAGGAATAGGCCAGAATAATCGGTGTATGTAAGCAAAGGGAAAATGGACCGTAACCAGAGAGAATGATCTACTGTAGTACTGTTTGGCCAGTCAAAAGATGCCATAACTCTCTAGTGGTAGTATATGCTTCTGTGAAAATTTTCCATCGAGATAAGCACCAGCGTATACATAAATGCTTATTTGCTGTATAACGTAAATATGTGTTTAGGTCTAAGTTTTTCCCTGATGCAGTTTATATAAAAGATAATGGGTGCACTGGATTGAATTATCTTATTTTTCTTTTTTAGGTAATGTGCAGTAGTACATTGGCTTCTATAAAATTATTAACTATGTTTATATAGACACTCAATTATGTGTGATTATATGTATGTATATATAAAATATATACATATAAATATATATATATACATAAATATATATACATACATGTATGTATATATATATATATATATATATATATATATATATATATATATACATACATACATACATGTATGTATGTATATATATATATATATATATATATATATATATATATATATATATATATATATATATATATATATATATATGGCATATTTTTCTATAAAATGTGAACAAAAAACTAGGTAATATGAACGCTCGTAATTCTAATGGTACAATTATAGGCCTACAATATAGACAATAATAATAATAATAATAATAAATTGACATTTGAAATATTAAAACAAAAATAAATAACCGCATAGTAACTCGATCATACTCGTACGTTTCCTTTCGAGAGAGCATCTACAAAAATGACATCCACCTTACAATTTTCCTGCGATGCCTAAATCTCTCATTAGATGTTGACTGGCTGAACATCAATTAATGTATTTATTTCGTTTAAGCGATCCACACAGTCGACTTTATAGAAAACAAAACTGAAAAGGCAAAGGTCACAACCATTTCAACTCGCAACGGCATTTGCATTCCTCATATAGGTCAAAGGTTAAATCTCGATTACGATAGAGAGAGAGAGAGAGAGAGAGAGAGAGAGAGAGAGAGAGAGAGAGAGAGAGAGAGAGAGAGAGAGAGAGAGAGAGAGAGAATATCACCCTTATAAGAACTATCATTTTGACAGCTTTGGAGGAATATAGTATTATGCAAGGTTCGACAGTCTGGAAGTTACCATTTGAGAGAGTGAGAGAGTGAGAGAGAGAGAGAGAGAGAGAGAGAGAGAGAGAGAGAGAGAGAGAGAGAGAGAGAGAGAGAGAGAGAGAGAGAGAGAGAGATATCACCCTTATAAGAACTATCATTTTGACAGCTTTGGAGGAATATAGTATTATGCAAGGTTCGACAGTCTGGAAGTTACCATTTGAGAGAGAGAGAGAGAGAGAGAGAGAGAGAGAGAGAGAGAGAGAGAGAGAGAGAGAGAGAGAGAGAGAATGTTAGTTAAAGGTGGGCTTTAAGTCTCATTTACAACTGTCAATCAATTGTTATTGACTACTCTTGTTAATTTCTCCCACTTGCATCAATTCGTTTATTCGGCTACGGTTATTCTCAGGAATATGTTTCAAATTTATCAACAAAGGCAAATCCAATTTATTTATAAACTATTTTATGTGTAGCTTTCATTTGCATGAAATAATCTATGATGAACGTCTTTAAAGTAGTATTTTTTTGTCAAATACACTTCACAGGATAATGCTAAGAAATCGAAGATTAGGATGCTCTGAATTTTGTTTACCTGTATGAAATATGAATAGAGAACACACAGGCGTATGAGTATATTTAAACAAAAACAAATACACACATATATCTCTATCTATCTATATACTATATATATATATATATATATATATATATATATATATATATATATATAAATATATAAATATATATATAATCATCATCATCCACTGTAATTAGTCCACTGCAGGACAAAGGCCTCAGACATGCCCTTTCACTCCCGTCTGTTTATGGTCTTTCTATACCAGCAAACTTTCTTAAATCGTCAATCCATCATCTTCTCTTCCTTCCCCTGCTTCTTTTGCAATTTCTAAGTACCGATTCCGTTATTCTCAATGTCCATCTATTATCTGTCATTCTCATTATATGTCCTGTCTTTGTTTATCTATGTTCGAAGATCATCTATTTTAGTTTCCTCTTGTATCATGTTTTTTTTTTTTTTCCAATATTTCGTGTTATTCCGCTCATTATTCTTTTCATAGATCTTTGAGTTGTAAGTTGTAACTACCTTAAGTTCTAAGGCTTCAGTATACAGTATACATATGTGTGTGAAGAATGCGGTGTGCACAATTTATAGATCATAGCGTAAATAATAGACTAAAATTCATCTAAATCGAGTCTCATTATCTAAGAACTAAATGTGGAAGAGAGCAATGCTCAACAACTATAGACGAAAGAAACAAATATAGACGAAAGAAACAAATATAGACGAAAGAAATAACAACCGTACCAACAACTATAGACGAAAGAAATAACAACCGTACCAACAACTATAGACGAAAGAAACAAATATAGACGAAAGAAATAACAACCGTACCAACCGTAAGACCAAGGTACCTTGAATGGTGCAGAGTGCCAGACGCCGAGCACCGGAAGAAAGAGTAAAAGAAAGCTTACGCTACTGTAGGCTTACTCGGGGAAGCCATATTGTCATCGTCAATTTCCCAATGAGTAAGAATTCTTGTATTGAGGGGGGAAACGGGATCAGACCTAAGCCCCTGGCTCCCCAACCTTAAACTATATCGCCATACCAGGAAAACTCCGTCACGTCTAATATTTTGCTAGTTGCGTTTCCGGTTCATATCTATTTTAGCAAGAAGCCTCGACGCTAGACTTTATTTCTTACCTTTCCATTTTCTATGTCAATAGGAGACATTGCCTTTTACTCTTGTCTATTTTTACGACATATGGGCTGTTCTGCCAATGTTTCTGTAGAGTTTGTTAGTGTATCTTCTTCATTGCCATGTACAGTAGGCCTACCCAATTTTGTTTTTTGACTTGGAATCCCTATAAAGACTGTTTCCGCCGTTTTTTTTTCGTTTTTTTTTTTTTTTATGTGTGTGTATTTGCCGCTTCAATGCCCCGTACAATATCCCATTTTGTTTTGATTAACGAAGGAGGCCTGTTTTTTGTGACTTTAAACCTCTGCAAAGACGATTTATGTAGAGTTCTTGAACAGCCTTCGAAAGACGTGCTCTTGGCACGTGCTCCTAAGAGATGGGAAGATTCAGGTGGCTCAGCCAAGGATTATCAAGGTCGAGACGGGTGTGTCTCTTCCCCTCATCCAACCCCCATCCCCTCTTCCCCCTACAACGTATGGCTGCTCCATACTAAGGTGTCAAAAATTAACTCTAAAACTAAACTGGCACCGGGAATTGCACTAACCACACCTTCAAAGGAGAGAGAGAGAGAGAGAGAGAGAGAGAGAGAGAGAGAGAGAGAGAGAGAGAGAGAGAGAGAGAGAGAGAGAGAATTTCTCGTCTTAGATATTTCATTAATTAAGCAGCTGTTTTATAATCATTTACGTGTCAACCTCGCCATAAAGATTTTTCTTGTCATTTCGCGTCTCATGACTTAATGGCAAAATCGTTTTTCATCTACTACCAAAACAATAAAAGCTATAATATGAATTAAATAATAATTTTATAAGGAATTCAAAGCTACAGTATGAATTGTATATTATATAATTTTGTAAAGATTTTATAAAGTAAACGTGAGCGTCGGTCGTTAGCTTTACACGTCTGCCCCTAAATTGGACTAAGAGACCCACGTGAGAATGGAAGACTTGGCTCTGACTTTGAAAAGGGAAGTTTTTCTTTAGGACTTAAGCCCATAATAGAGGGCGAGTCGGCACAGAGAGAGAGAGAGAGAGAGAGAGAGAGAGAGAGAGAGAGAGAGAGAGAGAGATTCCATTCACTTACCCGTACGATGATAAATCATCTCTCCTTGTTAATCATCTCAATCAAGTGTTTCAATGAGGGCGTCCTTGAACCAACATTTCTTTCCCACTGGTCTAAAAACTCTAATTCGTCATGGATTCTTAAATTGTGTATTTTTATGTCTGGTTACTTTTATTCTTAATTGATAAAGAACTCTTATTGGTCTAGAGAAAAAACAATCAAGTGATGATAGGAATCCAGCTAATTAACGCACGTGTTCATAGATATGGGAACTTCAACAATGCGTTATTTTCTGTTATTCATATTACAATGTTGGGTCAAAGTGTTATCGCTTCATTAAGAAAATCTAAAAGAACGAAAGAAAAACAAGACCGGTAGAATAATAAACAGAGCAACTCGGGATAAGCATCGAATTCCTCAGAGCGCCTGCCTCTTCCTGTAGACTCTGATATAGTGATACACTGTCAAACGGTTCGTCGAACCTGTTCGTCAAACGGTTCGAAGAGGTGGAGCCAGCCACAAATGCATAAGGTTTGTGGACAATGAAGCCCCGCCCACAAAAGTCAGGCGAGAACAGATTTTCTTCGAACCGTTCGACAAATCCCGTTCACAAGTTCGAACGTCACTTCAAACACTTGTCTGTCGAGCTGCGTTCGACGAACCGTTCGACTGAGTAAATTCGCCTTAAGGTTCATGCTGTATAAGATCAGAAAACCAGCCTTTAAATTAAAATAAAAGTCTGAAAGTAAAATGTCTTACTATTAGCAATGTGGGTTCATAGCCGGCTCATGATGTTTGCCTTATGCGAATAACTGGCACTGCATGTGCGTATGTACGTTTGTGTGTCTGTTGACGAGTGCCAGCTTTTATGAGTACGCTTTGTAGCATCTACTCCTCCAATGGCACTTCACCAAACAAACAAACATAATATCAAGAGATATACCCACGTTTTAGTACTTGGTTGTTTTAAAAGCAATGAAACGTTTGATGTACTTTTTATTGAAAGTTCGATGAGGAAATGACACCAGACATGACAATGAACCTCAAGAAAATAAAATTAATCAAAGGCCTCCACTTCCCGAGGCCCATCCCTCCAAACCTAGAACCACACTCAAATGAGCATCTAACGCCTGAGTCTAGACTTCTCGGCTGACATAGCGGTTATTTTAAGGGGCTGAGTGAGGGGAGAAAGTTATTTTGACAGTGTGACCCTAAAGGGGAGGAGGAGTTAAGGGGAAGGACGGGGGATTCTTGAAGAAGTTGACGTGGTGTGGTGGTGGTGGTGATGTTGGAGCACGGAGAGAGGGAAATGACGCAGAGGGAGTCTCAGATTGAATTCGATTTCGGTGGATGCGGGGAAAAAATGAACGTTGTGGGTGCAAGATGAAAGACTAACGGCGTGAAAAGATCAAATGGAGATGAAGAGATGAAGTAGGAGCCAAAGAGTATTGTCTGAGAGAGAGAGAGAGAGAGAGAGAGAGAGAGAGAGAGAGAGAGAGAGAGAGAGAGAGAGTATACTCACCACCCGGAAATGAACTAAAGTGAATAAATTAAACGAAAGTACAAATAACCACCAAAAGCACTAACAAAAGCTTATTTCCAATTGCCAGGTGAGGCGATGGATACCAGAATTCTCGCCATTCTCTGGCATCAAGGCGACATATTTCCCTTAACACGTTCCTGTAGAAAGAAGCTTGTCAGAGATAGGCCAAGTTTCAAAGTAACCCTATAATATGTCTCTATTAAATCTCTTTGATATCAAAAACAATTGACCAGACTAACCCATGTCTGACCGTCGTCTTTTTATATCCTCTTTAACCAGTTTCCCTTCGACTTGACTTCAAGAGACCAGAGGTACCAACGGTCTAGGCCCTAGGCATATACCTATACTTATTTTTTTAATGAGGCGCATTTGCACTGACTCGCAGCGGTGCCCTTTTAGCTCGGAAACGTTTCCTGCTCGCTGATTGGTTGAACAAGATAATTCTAACCAATCAGCGATCAGGAAACTTTATAATGAGCTAAAAAGGCACCGCTGCTAGTCGATGCAAATATGCCTCACTAAAAAGAATTGACTATACACCGTGGAGGTCTAACGTACTTCCCAAATGCACCGAAGGTCCGAAACTCGAATAATTTGATGAAATGAAAGATGAATAGGGGTCATCTTGCTCGTCTTATAGTCCTATTAAAATCTTAAATGAAGAAACTAATAAATGCAAGTTTGTGATTTTTTCCTATTAATTTAATACTTTAAGTCCAATTACTTAGCAAATTCAAGAGTATAAATGCACGATACTTTCAAAATATAAAGAGTTGCAAACAGAGAAGTCCATTGAAAGATTTCAGTCGAAAACAGAAAAGTCCATTGAAA
>NC_090747.1:106253238-106285738 GCF_036898095.1 Palaemon carinicauda | reverse complement strand
ATTTTGGTAACAGAACTGTGTAAGTGTATCACTCTGTGGTGGAATAAAGATATTGGATCATTCGATAATGTGAATATTTACGATCGATTCAGATATTCCAGTCGGAAATGTATTCATTTGCCTTTTTAAATAATTTACTATTATTATTATTATTATTACTATCCAAGCTACAACCCTAGTTGGAAAAGCAAGATGCTATAAGCCCAGGGGCTCCAACAGGGAAAAATAGCCCAGTGAGGAAAGGAAATAAGGAAATAAATAAATGGAGAACAAATTAACAATAAATCATTCTAAAAACAGTAACAACGTCAAAACAAGATGATAATACATAAGTTCCATTACAACTATAACAAAATGTAACATGTATGATTACCAGATAATATAATCTAAAATAGCCTTTTTAATGAAAGATTAGATGTTAGTCAAACGAAATTTGAATGTATAAATAACCCTCTTACTATATTGCAATAACATTCTCAGATAGACTGTTTCAAACAGCTTTCTCGCTAGATAGTAACATAACAAATATATATATATATATATATATATATATATATATATATATATATATATATATATATATATATATATATATATATATTTTACATAAAACTATTAGAGCGATTCACATCGTAAACACCAACTGTATTCTTTATCGATAATAAACTTTTTCTAACATTCCTGATAGCCACCCAGGGTGAACAATGTCTGCTATCTGTTCAACCGCTTCATTTTTATCTTTCCTCTTCCCACTCATATTGTCATGAAAACAAGATCATACTCCGTTCATACCCATGAATGCTTGTAGCAATTCCGTTCATACCCATGAATGCTTGTAGCAATTCCGTTCATACCCATGAATGCTTGTAGCAATTGGAAAATACGAGTAGACCTTATGTCGTCAGGCCTAGCTGCGCATTGCGCCAGTGAGCAATGCACCACTGAAGTAACGTCTATCGCAGATATGCATTGGTGTGCATGACTTACATTTTCCATTTATATTATTCGATATAATTTGTAATACAAATGTGTTGTGAGCAGAAGTATATCCTAGCTGACGCGATTTCGCTCTTAGATAGTCAACAAATATTAGCCCCATTTTAGACGCACTCTCAACATACGAACAAGAATGACGATAGATAAAAAAAGAAAAAAAAATATTATCCCCATTTTAGACGTATTCTCAACATACGAACAAGAATGACGATAGATAAAAAAAAAAGAACTAAAGACATCATTCTACAATCAGAACTGAAAACGACTTTGCAAAACCCTAATTGCATTCATTATCACCAAACGATGTTTCAACATACCACATTGTAAATTATAGGCGCTAAACGATAGTCTATTTGTTCAACCTTAGTCGCATTTTTCCTCCTCTTCTGTTCCGCGTGGTGGCAAGAACGCACTACGTTCACAAACATAAGTGCTATTTGCAATTGGAAAATGCTCGCAAACCATTCCTTATGCCAACAACAGCTGCGTTTGTTTGAGCAAGTACTGCAACATCAGGCAGAGGTTCACTGGAGTCCAAGATGCTATTTTATTCTAATTTGTTTGTCTAATCGAGTTAATCATTTTCATCATTTAACTTATCCGGTAAATATGGGCAATTTTTATGTTCAGGGATGAAACTCGACCGTAGGACTTTTTAGCAATACAAAATTGTTTAATAAAACAGCCTTGATAAGGTGACCAAAACATTTCATCACGACACTCCACGAAGATGTAGACCAAGTAAACTAAAACTCTTCATTCTGAGTTATGTCAACGCATGTTCTTTCTTATAAGCGTAAAAAATATATTCCATTAAAATCACAGTTTGCCCTACTTTCGTATTTGTTATTTGTTGCAGATTTTCAAATAACGTTTAAATTGTCTCGCAATAACGGAAAATTATTATGTAGGTATAATATACATACATACATATATATATATATATATATATGTGTGTGTGTGTGTGTGTGTGTTATTTACACATACATGCATACTTGAGTCTTTATGCCTGCTTTATACTCTGTTATGGATTTAGGCTATTGTGCACTTTAGTATCACCTTTACAGCCGTAAAAAATGTTAAATTCAATCATTCTTGAAAACAAAATATGAGTATGGATTAAACTGCATCAGATCTCCCAAAACTATAATAATCTGAGAGAGAGAGAGAGAGAGAGAGAGAGAGAGAGAGAGAGAGAGAGAGAGAGAGAGAGAGAGATTTAATAAGATTATTGAGTTCAATATCATACATACATACAATGTATATACATGCACATATATACAGCAGAACACAAATGGCGCACCCCCTAGCAGGCTTGCATCGGAAAGTTTGCCTTAACAAGTATTATTATCTTTACTTAAAGACAAATAATAACAATAATGACATTAATAACAATAATAATGATAATGCCAACTATAATAATAATAATAATGAGTAATTATAATAATAATAAATAATATGGCAAGCTAGGAAGCATTTGCAAAATTTGGGTAACATTTCTTAACTTCCAAAAAACACCCCAGGATCCAAGAAATGGCCGAGAATAACATGGAATGACAACGGTCTAATTTCTCTTCTAAAACGTTCAATTTCATTGCATTCTTTAACATGATGTAACCTGCGCCCATCAGATAACTTACACACACGACAGTTTCTTCTGTTGGAATTTCTATCAATTGTCACCTCCCACAAATACTTATATCCTAAACACAATCTGCTATAGCTTGTTTGATGTTTTCTAGTATGTAAACCACTCTATGTAATTTGGGCTCTGACCCCTTAGTGATATTCATATAATTGCGGAAAGAGAGAGAGAGAGAGAGAGAGAGAGAGAGAGAGAGAGAGAGAGAGAGAGAGAGAGAGAGAGTACATATACTTAAGTGGTACTAATATAATGTCGTCCTGTCCTAATTTAAAAGAGAACTAAATTATGGTAGACCCAAAACAAAATCATAATAAATAAATTAATTTGTGTACCTATGCCCTAGGATACGCCTTGCTATCCTAAGCCTTAGACCGAACTTCTTTTGAGCCTAGTGCAAATTTCACGCATGACATGTTTAATCTGACAGACGTTATTACCCTTTTGATTTTTACCCGTAATATTACATCACAGAATAGTCTAATACGATATCCAAGAGGTAATCAAGAGGTATGATGTCTTTAGCACCCTCTTAGTAATGATTACCCTATCTATTTCCGTAGCGAAATATCTTGCAATAAAATAAAAAATATCAGTGGAGATAGCTTAACGTGGTGAAAGGGTTTGTGTACCGCCATGATCAGCAAAGTAGGTTGGCCAGGGCACCAGCCACCCGTTGAGATACTGCCGCTAGAGAGTTAGGGGGTCCTTTTGACTGGCCAGACAGTACAATATTGGATCCATCTCTCTGGTTACGGTTCTTTTCCTTTGCCTACACAGACACCAAATATTCTGGCCTATTCTTTACATATTCTCCTCTGTCCTCATACACCTGACAACACTGAGATTACTAAACAATTCTTCTTCACCCAAGGGGTTAACTACGGCAATGTAATTGTTCAGTGTCTACTTTCCTCTTGGTAAGGGTAGAAGAGAGACTTTAGCTATGGTAAGCAGCTCTTCTAGGAGGAGACTCCAAAATCAAACCATTGTTCTCTAGTCTTGGGTAGTGCTATAGCCTCTGTACCATGGCCTTCCACTGTCTTGTGTTAGAGTTCTCTTGCTTGAGGGTACACTCAGGCACACTGTTGTATCTAGTTTCTCTTTCTCTTGTTTTGTTGAAGTTTTTATTGTTTATATAGGAAATATTTATTTAAATGTTACTATTCTTTAAATATTTTATTTTTCCTTGTTTCCTTTTCTCACTGAGCTATTTTCCCTGTTGGGGCCCCTGGGCTTATAGCATCCTGCTTTTCCAACTAGGGTTGTAGCTTAGCATTTAATAATAATAATAATAATAATAATAGTGAGGACCATCCAAACTAGATTGGTTTGTTGTGAGCGATCAGGTTAAATTCCTTAACACCCATCCCCAGTGGACAGCGTGATGATGAAATGGCCAAATCCATACAAAAGAAAATCTTTGAGGCCTTTGTCCTTCAGTGGAGTAGAAACGGCTGAATTTGTTTTACATATCATCTCCTCCTACGTCTATTGACGCAAAGAGCCTCGGTTAGATTTCGCCAGTCGGATCTATCTTGAGCTTTTAAATCAATACTTCTCCAGTCATCACCTACTTCACGCTTCATAATCCACAGCCATGTAGGCCTGTGTCTTCTTTAAATATACATTTCTATAACCTACAATTACAAATATTTATTTCAAGTCCCGTAAATATATCCAATGTTCACCGCTGGTTATGACGAAATTCCCCTGACTTCTATTGACCCGTTACCGTGTGTAAGTAAGGCTAGTGCCATGTCAGGAACAGTGCCAAACCTGACAGACGTAGGAAGTGCCACCGCCTACCAGAACTCGTGGGAAGTCTCGGATGCCAAATATACATTCTGTTAGACGTCTGACTTCATTTTTAAAATTAAATAAGGCGAAAGAAAGTGTTGGAGGTGATGAACAGCTGTTAGGGACGAGTCTGGTGTCTTTAAACTTGAAAAAAAATCCAATGTTTTTCATTTGATTGACATTTAATGTTATCTTTTCACTATTAAATAGGCAGTTTATCAAGATTAGTTCTAATATCTAAATAGATGAAAAATTAATTAAAGAACTGTAAACGTCTTACGAAGAGTGAAAGCGTTTCATCAAATTTAAATATTTGTTTGTTAATCCTTCACCGTTTGATTTTTCAAGTTTGGTGGTGAATTACGTTGTTTAAAACCAGCATTTCTTTTCAATTGCTGTACATAAGAGAGAAGGTACAGGTGATGCTGTCTTTCTTATATACAGTTACGTTCATGAGAGAGAGAGAGAGAGAGAGAGAGAGAGAGAGAGAGAGAGAGAGAGAGAGAGAGAGAGAGAGCAAAGGTGATGCTATTTTTTAAATAATGAGAGAGAGAAGCAAAGGTGATGCTATTTTTTAAATAATGAGTTACGCAAGAAGCTAGAAATGAACCAGGGGTTCTAGTGAGCACTTTTAGACCTATCTAAGCATTTCATACACTCCAAAGTGTTTTGGTATAAGAGGAAAATTACTAGAAGCGGGTTAGGTTAGATTAGAAATGATGCATGAAATAAGAAGGGCAATAGTACTAACAATATGTGGCAAGAGTGAAATATTTGAATATAGCTGGTTTAATATACAAAATAGCACTTGGCACTTTCATGCTTATGAGTGTAATGAATGACAGGGATTAGGAATGAACATTCTATGAGACCTGTTATTTACATATTTAGTGGCTACGAAAAAGACTGAAGAATTGGAGAAATGAGTTCAAAGAGTTGCATAAATCTTTTGAACGGGGGAATGTGATATGAAGTTTAAAGGTAATAGCAAGGTCTCAAATCAACAGGGTGACAAAATATTCAAACGAGATAGAATAGGCCTAGGGGCCTAGACTTAATTCGGGTAAAGGATTTCAAATTAGTAGTATTACTAGCAAAGCAACAACCCTAGTTGGAAAAGCAGGATGCTATTAGCCCGAGGGCTACAACAGGGAAACTAGCACAGTTGGGAAAGGAAATAATAAAATAAATAAACTACAAGAGAAGTAATGATTAATTAAAATAGCATTATAAGAAACAGTAACAGGTTCTACCGACTCGACTACCTGATTTTGAAGATCATTCCACAACTTGGTCACAGCTGGAATAAAACTTCTAGAATACCGTGTAGTATTGAGCCTCATGATGGAGAAGGCATGACTATTAGAATTAACTGCATGCCTAGTATTATGAACAAAATAGTATTGCTAGGGAGATCTAAACGCAAAGGATGGTCAGGATTTTGAAGAAGCTTATGCAATATGCATAACACACTAATTGCATAAGGTTTGTGGAGAATGAAGCCCCGCCCACAAAAGTCAGGCGAGAACAGACTTTCTTCGAACCGTTCGACGAACATGTTCGACAACCAAATACCCCGTTCACACTTTCGAACATCAATTCAAACACTTGTCTGTCGAACCGCGTTCGACCGTATATACAAGTCGTATAAGAAGCATCACGGCAACAGAGCCTAATTGTAAGGAAAGCGGATGGAGAAGAAAATCAATGTTTCTTCCCATCCTGGTTCACTGCCGTAGGAGATTTCAAGCGAGCCACGAAATCCTCAAAGTAGGCCCATTCCCCATGATACGATTCCCTGACGAGGAGGAGGTTCGATGCAATTGACATTGTGCTATTAATTTCGGCTACACCTGATTACAATTTGGCTCACCGGATTTGGAAAAAAAAAATTCGTAAATCACTAGTATAACAAATCCACGTGTTCAACACGTGTTTTAAAAACGTCCACTAAACGAGTATCCTGAAATACAGGAAAATGACAGAGTTTGCTTAAAAGTATTTGTCTGTAGTTTGAAATTTACCTGAAATACAGGAAAATGACAGAGTTTGCTTAAAAATATTTGTCTGTAGTTTGAAATTTACCTGAAATACAGGAAAATGACAGAGTTTGCTTAAAAGTATTTGTCTGTAATTTGAAATTTACTTGATGTTACGTGACTTTGAATGTAAGTTTATATAATCTACAGTAGACTGTAGACAGCAAGCAAGCATCATCCGGTCAAAACCTTCGCTAACTTTAAAAGTTTCTATCATGATTTTAGACAAGGCCAACAGAATATATTGGCCTTGATTTTAGACATTGTCAAAGTCATCGTAAAATGTTTGAGGTTTTATTAAAAATATGATGTTCTAAACCTCTCGTTTCCTTATAAATGTAAGTACCACACATCGAATCCTTATCTACTGATTCTTCAAGAAGGGGGGGAGAACACTAACTAAATTCTAATAAATAACCTTCAAATTATTTCCTCACATATTCGTCGTAGGAAAATTATCAACCATAATAAGAATCCTCAATGTTCAAATGGAGATTTATGTTCAAAACTGTAGTCCCAATGTTCAAGTGGATTTTGTTCAAAACTGTAGTCCCAATGTTCAAGTGGATTTTGTTCAAAACTGTAGTCCCAATGCTCAAGTGGATTTGGTTCAAAACTGTAGTCCCAATGTTCAAATGGATTTTGTTCAAAACTATAGTCCCAATGTTCAAATGGATTTTGTTCAAAACTAGTCTCATTTCACGGTAAAAGAAAATAAATCACAACAGAAATTGACTGAAATGGCATATCCCACATAAATAAATGCAGACATTCAAACTAGACACTAAAGATTATGCAATATACGAGACGAAATAAAAAAAAAAAAATACGGTCCCCGCAGCACGTTAAATTTAGACCTACTCGCATAAAATGTATTTACCACAGCACAACCGGCACACGCCCATCAATATAAATAAAAAGTATTTTTCGGAAGAAGATAATAAACACAGATTCTATCAAATTATATCTATAAAAAAAAAATAATTTTCTCACCTTAGAACCGATTTGATTGCCGCATTGGCCGGCCTGAAGATGTACAATTTCTCTCATACTGCCGGGGAGAAATTAAATGCGATAACTGAATGAATGGGCGATTACAACAGCCCAAAGACCTCAAGGATGAATAGATCACTAGGACGTCCTCGTCCTACGATGCTGAGCGAGTAGTGACTGAGGGGAGAGTGACCGGTTATCAGAGGGAACCGCTCAAAGAATGATGCTATTACCGGTACGGGGGTGACGGACTCGCCTTCTCAAGTGTTGCCATTTTTTATTTTGAAAACGCGCTACAGGAGCTTCCAAAACGCGCCAGAAACGCGGTAAATCCTTTCTTAAAAAGCACTCTATAGGATGAGTAACCTCATTAACCGAACCAATCTTTTGACTTTACTGTAGAACTCTTCAACATAGTTTGCGAACAGAGAGAGAGAGAGAGAGAGAGAGAGAGAGAGAGAGAGAGAGAGAGAGAGAGAGAGAGAGAGAGAGAGAGAGAGGGGGGGGGGTCTCATCATATAACTGATAAAGCGGAAATTTATACAATACGGTATGACAAAAGATAGAGAAATGCAGTCAGTATATCGTATACTTTATCACATTGAAAAGCGCTATGTTTCGCGCTAGATTTGTCTAAAAAGCGTCAATAGCACGGCTGCGCTAACTAGGGAAAAAACGCGCTCGACTTACGAGAAACGCGCCAGATTTGGCGTGAAAAGCGCTAAAATGGCAACTATGCTTCTGCTCATCCTCGTCTCTCCGAACAGCCGCTACGACCCCGGGGCGCTGTGATTGAGTCTTCTGCTGTTGCCTTATCTCCCAACTTTACCTTTCGTTTTTTACTTGGTCCAGACTCGTTTGTCGCAGTATAGGTCATTTCTTTGACCTGTAATCGAATTTATATAGTCTTTGCTGGATCTGTTCGTTTGAATATGCTCGAATTTCGTGCGTGTCGGCACTTAAAAGATGACTCGAGTCGCAGAAATGGTACTTCGTGTTGACACGTGTGACGGTTAAAAATATAGCTCTCTCTCTCTCTCTCTCTCTCTCTCTCTCTCTCTCTCTCTCTCTCTCTCTCTCTCTCTCTCTCTCTCTCCGCAGGTTATGGTGATTAGAATGTTCTATCTCGTGCATGACACATTCAGAAGAATATTGTAATAAAAATGAAGGTTATATTTACACACTTGAGATTAGATAATGTATGTTCATGGATATATTAATAGATTAACGAAGAACTACCGAGCATCATTTAGTCATTTAACATTGTATTGGTGCGTGTACGTACATGTGTCGAAGAAATAAAACAGGAAATTCCATTAAACTAAGTGATAACGAAATCTCCCAATTCAGAACCATGTCTCTTATTAATTTTAACACATAATAGCATCTGAATAGGCCAGACGTCACTCATGGATGAATTCAAGCGATGACTTGAAAATAAGAATTAAAAAAAAAATTACTAGGAATCGGCTACAGAACTGAAGAAGGTGCAGTTGAGGTACGGAAAACTTGGTATAAGAAAAACGTAAGTGAAACAGCGTTATCTTTTTCTGCCAAAAAAAAAAAAAAAAACCTTTGTCAGTGCCTAAGAATTAACAGTCATCTCTATGAATATGTTATAGTCATTACAGAGAATGTTTCTGAAGCTATGGAAAAAAACAATAAAATTTCCGGGCACGGAAACTAACAAATCAATAAAGAAAACGACGCATTGCGGCTAGGAGAGGTGTATATATATATATATATATATATATATATATATATATATATATATATATATATATATATATATATATATATGTGTGTGTATATATATATATATATATATATATATATATATGTGTGTGTGTATATATATATATATATATATATATATATATATATATATATATATATATATATATATATATATATATGTGTGTGTGTGTGTGTTTGTGTGTGTATATATATATATATACATATATATATATATATATATATATATATATATATATATATATATATATATATATATATATATATATATATATATATATATTATAAATCACTAGAAATCTAGAAAGCAAAGTGAACATGATACACAATAGAACATATGATACTAGTTGGCCCATATGAATATACTTGTATTAAAAAATAACAGATCTATCACGTCTATGAGAAATAAAAAAACTAGCACGATTTTGGTTTATGTAAAATATGAGACGTGGGACAATAGATGACGCCGACAATTTAATTAAAAAATACAATGGGGTGGTGCAGTGTCACTTCGGCCCCTTGTCACACCCACCTTTTAGCCTTTTATTATCCTCCATTCCTGCTTCCATTCTTCCATTTTGTGGCCCAGTCCAACCTATCGTAGTCCTGTAGGATTCTCTCCCCCTGTTACACTGTACTCTGGTGGCTTTACCCCCCTTCAATGACCCACAAATTAGGCCCAGGTTCCTTATGAAAATTGCCAAGTATCGATTATTATTATTATTATTATTATTATTATTATTATTATTATTATTATTATTATCCAAGCTACAACCCTAGTTGGAAAAGCAAGATGCTATAGGCCCAGGGGCTCCAACAGGGAAAAATAGCCCAGTGAGGAAAGGAAATAAGGAAATAAATAAATGAAGAGAACAAATTAACAATAAATCATTCTAAAAACAGTAACAACGTCAAAACAGACATGTCATATATAAACTATTAACATAAAAAACAAATATGACATAAATAAACTATAAAAGAATCATTGAGGTTTCTATGGTAGACGCACTTATTTGGAGAAACAGGAGACCTAGCACCTTTGGAAGGACATCATATTTGACTTGGAATAACTATAAGCCTAATCAGCTAAGAAATGTTGCTCAGAGAGGTTATGCTTCAACTGAAAAGAAATGGGCCTACAATTTGATTATAAAAGAAACCCTTTCTGGTATAACCCAGGAACATAATGGTGGGCTATCCTTAAATCTGTACTGTTTGCTGTAGACGTAACACTTCCTTCTTTCCTTAAATTAGATGACCCTGTCACTCGCTGTCCAAAGGCAAAGGCAACCCTTTAGGCTGATGTGAGGCAGGTGGCGGCGACTGACCAACGTCCAGAACACAGCTCTTCATTAAGTTTAACAGTTAGCAGAGTAATGAGAAACTCGGTCTTCTATTTCCTGAGGGTGATACTAATTGTTTTAACTTTTCGCTTACGTGAAATTAAAACACTTTTCATGTACCTTGATACTTATTGATGTGTAGATCCAAATTGTAAGTAGGTCGAGGACAGTGGCCTCTCAACATCAAGATCTCTGCAACTTTAAAATCTTAGGTGTGATTCTTGATTATAAATTTACTTTTGAGCAATCCATTTCGTCTGTTTATTCTTGAATTGTACAGAAAAGATTGGTGTATTGTTGAAGTATTTCAAGATTTTAGATGATCTAAATATTATGAAGAAATTTATTCTTTCATTCTACCTTGCTTTTAACATTGTTCTGTCTGGTTTTCAACTGCTGACTTCCATCTTAATTTGATGTACAAAAACTTACCATCTATTAAATTTCTTAGTCATGATCTTGATATTAATCTGGGACCGTCGTTCAATTAGTTCTTTATGCATGTTGAGTAAGATTTTTCATAATTCTGATCATCCTTTGCATTTGGATCCTCCCAGACTGTACCATCCTGTACGTAGTAGGCTACTAGGTATGCAGTTAGTTCTAACAGCGTTGCCTTCTCTAACAGAAGGATCAATACTACACAGTATTCTAGAAGTTTTATTCCAGCTGTTACCAAGTTGTGGAATGATCTTCCTAATCGGGTAGTTGAATCAGAATAACTTCAAAAGTTCAAAGTTGGAGCAAATGTTTTTATGTTGACCAGGCTGACAAGAGTCTTTTTATAGTTTATATGTGACATATCTGTTTTTGACGTTGTTAATAGTTTATATATGACATATCTGTTTTGACGTCGTTACTGTTTTTAAAATGATTTATTGCTAATTTGTTCTCAACATTCATTTATTTCCTTTCCTCACTGGGCAATTTTTCCCTATTTGAACCCTTGGGCTTATAGCATCTTGTTTTTCCAACTAGGGTTGTAGCTTGGCTAATAATAATAATAATAATAATAATAATAATAATAATAATAATAATAATAATAATAATAATAATAATAATCAGGCAGATGAATTGGTGGAACTTCAGAAAGCTCAAACTTACAGGGAATGTTTTTACGTTGAATAGGTTGACACGAGTCTGTTCTTAGTTTATTTGTAGCATATCTACTTTAACGTTGTTACCGATCCTAAGATAGTTTATATTCTTCATTGGTTATTATTCATTAAGGCTATTTTTCCCTGTTGGAAGCTTTGTGCTCATAGTATCCTGCTTTTCTAAGTATGGTTGTAGCTTAGGCAACAACAACAACAACAACAACAACAACAACAATAGTAATAATAATAATAATAATAATAATAATAATAATAATAATAATAATAATAATAATAATAATTATTATTATTATTATTATTATTATTACTATAATGATAATAATAATAATAATAATAATAATGATAATGATAATAATAATAATAATAATAATAATAATAATAATAATAATAATAATAATAATAATAATAATAATTATTATTATTATTATTATGATAATAATAATAATAATAATAATAATAATAATAATAATAATAATAAAATTCTTCAAGGTTGGATTAACTATGTTTAAAAAATGAAGATTTAGAAATGATCAGATTGATTATAAAAGTATAGCAAAATCGATAGCAAATCTTCTGAAACTTGTACTTGAAAAAATTATGTTACCTAAACAATATTGTAACATTCAAAATAGATCTCTAGATAACAAGTGTCACTATAATTATACAATAAAGGGCATAATAAATTCGGTAAGAGGCTGTCATATAAAAATAAGGCTTCATTGTATGGAGTAGTTACAAACTTTTAAGAGGATTAATGTTCCATCTATTTTCAGAATTAGTTTTGTAATTATCCGAGTGATATCAAAGAGCCTTGTAGTTATCCGAGTGATATCAAAGAGCCTTGTAATTATCCGAGTGATATCAAAGAGCCTTGTAATTATCCGAGTGATATCAAAGAGCCTTGTAATTATCCGAGTGATATCAAAGAGCCTTGTAATTATCCGAGTGATATCAAAGAGCGTTGTAATTATCCGAGTGATATCAAAGAGCCTTGTAATTATCCGAGTGATATCAAAGAGCCTTGTAATTATCCGAGTGATATCAAAGTATCATAGAAATCATAAAGGTTCATACCATTTATTAAAAGGCAAGTGAATAATGTGAATTTCAGTATACGAGGCTTTTACTTTAATATAAAGCTATATAGTTATTTAAAGCTCAAAAAAGTGGGAGGGGGGGGGGTGTTTGTTCTGATAAACCAATTTTATTCATCACACTCATGGAGTCGCGGTTCATTGGTTTTCAATTTCATCTTCCTAAAAAAAATCAGTAGGCCTACTAGTTTGGGGATGTGACTTAAGCACATGCCCTGAAGAATATGATGTGCTTTGCTAATCTAATAACTGAATTACTTACTTGATAATTAACTGACTAGAGAGTCGCAATCGATATAAAATCAATTTAGTCATGGAATAAAACAAAAGTTACTTTAAATACAAGTTGATTTCAAATGATTGATGATTAATGGGCAAGAAATGATCTAGTTCTACATTTAAGTGATTAACTCCAGGTCATGGTCTCTCCAGCAAAAAACGCCCCATTCCAGAATAAAAGTGTCCATATGTATATGAAATAGTACATTTCGTAGACGTAAAAAAGTATGTGTGTTCTTTTATCTTGAAAAATTAAAAGAAACTCTAAAGAAGTTTCCACAGAGTATAGAAGCGAGAGGCAAAGCAGATAATCAAACTCAACTTACAACAAATGTTAAGCGAGAAGAAGAAGATTCTAGATTTGACACTCAACAAAACAAAACAAAAGTACAAAATCTTCATCATTTGAGTTTTGAGGAATACAATTATACAACTCCAATTACTACATCTTCCGGGAACACATTGTTCATGTTTACTAAAGAACCAAGACCTCATTCACTTTTCCTCCTTGAGTAATTTACCCCCTGGACAGAAAATGGCAGATCAATCGAAAGGTAAAAGACATTTGTCATATTTTTTGTTTTTTTCGAGGACATCCGATCAAAAATGCATGTGTTAGGCTCAACCTCTCTTAATCTATTGTTCTGCCGCTACTGTAAGCCTGGCTTATTTGTGGCATTGTTAGGCTAGTTTGCCTGTGGCTTAGGGTCTAACTGAGTCTTTGAAACTGGATCTTGAATAGAAAAGCTTAGGATCTAACTTAGTCTCTGAAGGTGGACCTTGAATTGAAAGCTTAGGATCTAACTTAGACTTTGAAGCTGGACCTTGAGTTGAAAAGCTTAGGATCTAACTTAGTCTTTGAAGCTGGACCTTCAATTGAAAAGCTTAGGATCTAACTTAGTCTTTGAAGCTGGATCTTGAATTGAAAAGCTTAGGATCTAACTTAGTCTTTGAAGCTGGATCTTGAATTGAAAAGCTTAGGATCTAACTTAGACTTTGAAGCTGGATCTTGAATTGAAAAGCTTAGGATCTAACTTAGTCTTTGAAGCTGGACCTTGAATTGAAAAGCTTAGGATCTAACTTAGTCTTTGAAGCTGGATCTTGAATTGAAAAGCTTAGGATCTAACTTAGTCTTTGAAGCTGGATCTTGAATTGAAAAGCTTAGGATCTAACTTAGTCTTTGAAGCTAGACCTTGAATTGAAAAGCTTAGGATCTAACTTAGTCTTTGAAGCTGGATCTTGAATTGAAAAGCTTAGGATCTAACTTAATCTTTGAAGCTAGACCTTGAATTGAAAAGCTTAGGATCTAACTTAGTCTTTGAAGCTAGACCTTGAATTGAAAAGCTTAGGATCTAACTTGGTCTTTGAATCTGGATCTTGAATTGAGAAGCTTAGGATCTAACTTAGTCTTTGAAGCTGGACCTTCAATTGAAAAGCTAAGGCTAAGGGCAGACTACTGTAGGTTTTCAAGTCCTTTCAAGCGAACCCTATTAGTGAGATTACTTTAGGATGGTTTATGTATGATTACGGCCAATTAAGAATAGGGCAGTGTAAAAGGGATTGCAGGGGGTTGTTACCCCCAGTTAGGTAGGGACCAAGAATATTGCAATGTAAAAGGGGTCGTAGGAGGCGTTAGCCCCCTGATAGGTAGGGACATGGCTGGTAGGTTAGGTTAGGTTAGGCTGTTTAAGTTAGGTTGTGTTCTTTTGTAGAGGTTTTGCAGAACAACAGATGCAGTTTTTGTAGCACAGCAACCTGGTCTTATGAATACCTAGAAAACAGGAAGAAATTCCCATTTTCTCTGCATGCGGGAGGACCTGTCCGCTGATCTATAAAAGCCCCTGGGTGTACGTTTAGACTACGTGTAGGGTTGAATAGCTAGTGGTAGATCCTAGTCTTAGCTACTTATTTAGACTATAGGGTTGAAAACTCTGTTGTAAAACCGTAATTTAGACAACTGGATAAAGATGCTGTAATTTCTCGCCAATTTGGAATTTGTTATGAGAAAGGGTTCGAGTACGAGCTGTTTTGATGTGTTTCATTGGGAAATAAAAGAGACAATGTGTGACCGGAACTATAATAAAACCCAAAATTTTTGTTATTGTTTGGCAGCTTATAGTGCTTTCACTATAGCTTAGCCCTTTAAGGTCTATATTTTGTAGACAGTTATTACTTTGCTTTAATTAAGCCAGCTGTAAGTTCAAACATTTTGATGCTTAACTCATTGACGGCTGCGATATTTTGCATATCACGTTGTGGCCAGGATGGGGTCTTAGCTGCTAGTATATCAATGAAAATTAATAAGATTATCAAACTGCTTTAGCAACCTTAATATTTAAGCTAACATTCATATCAAATTTGATTTTTTCTAATGGTTATTAGGAATATTTTAAACCAGTCAGTATGGTTGTAGAGGGCTTCCTGCCGCCCAAGAATGAGTCTTCCATTAATGGATGAGAATTTGTTTTTGTGTTTGAACATAACACAGATTTTAAAAGTAATTTATATTTTTCCTAACTACTGTATAGAAATGTGAGTCCTTCAAGTTTCACTTCTCTCCTTAACCACCCTTCATGCCCTAGGTGAAGGTCAAAGTGGCTACTCTCTGTACTGGCTTCTGTCTGTCAGGAACTACCGACACTTTGTAATAAATTTTAACAGCTAAGTTCCAGCCAAGCTGAAAACACACCCCTGTTAAAGTACTCACGTTTTTAGTATTAGAAAAAAACAAATTGCTTTTAACCTTTGTTTGGTTCCGTAACCGAAATACAAACCACGCTATTTACATTGGGTTTACCTTTTAGTGTAGCTGAAATGACGAGCCAATAGTTTTTAACGAGGGTGAATTACCCCCGCGCTAGTTAGCGGGGGTTAGGGGAAGGGTAGCTTGCTACCCCTCCCCCCCACACACCGGTGATTTGCTTCACTTCACTTTTGGCTCCGGCGATGAACAGACGTGTCTGTCCATCGTCCTCGTTGACAGCCTTTAATCTTTTTTCCGCTTTTTCTCTACAGTGTGTGTGTGTGTTGGAAGTTGACCACCTTTATTATTGCTATGCGTACGTGCCCTGGAATTGCTGGCCGCCCTTGTGGTACCTTTATGTCGGCCACGGATACGGATCCTCACACCCTTTGCCCGCAGTGTCGAGGCCGACGGTGTGATCAGGAAAATATGTGTAGTGAGTGCAGGGAGTGGTCTGCCTCCCAGTGGGAGAGGTTTGGCCGCCGGCGTAAGAAGAAGTCCAAGAGAGACCGTTCTCCTTCCGGAGTTGCCTTGAAGGAGGAAGGTTCTCGGGACTCTTCTTTCGCCGCCCAAACCTCCTCCGAAGCTCCCCCTCGTTCAGCTCCTAAGGAGAGTCGGCCGAGTGGTAGCGCAGGCCCTAGTTCTGTTTCCCGACCTTGGGTGGGGGGAGAGGGCGTCGCCTCCCATAGCGGGTCGGTTCCCCCTCCTCCTCCGGGGGAGGTTATCGATGAATCACTGTCTAATGATGATCTTTTACAGATTTGGGCTTCCCTGGGGCTTAAGGGCTTGCCCTCCAGGGTTGCCCTGATTGACCTTGTCCACTTGGGGGCCGCCGTTAAGCAGTCGCCGGTGATAGCAGAGGTAGACCCTCTGTTTATCGTCGACGTCGTGGTGGCAGAGGCCTCCGACGGGGCGGGGCAATCCTCTGCAGGTGCAGTTGGGGATGTTGGTGCTGACGGCTCTCCTCCCCCTTCCGTACATCCTTCGAAGGGGGAAGGGAGTCCTACGGGCTCGTCTGCTGTCCAGCTTCCCTCTAAGGGGAGTTCCTTGACTGAGACTCCCCTTTGGAGGACTGATGGTCCTGATGATCTTCCTCGTGGCCGCCTTCGCCGTAAGGCTCACCGTCCGCTGCGTCACAATGGCCTCCCATCTCCTTATAAGGGTGTTAAGAGGCGCCTTTTTGGATCTTCTTCTTCCGAAGGGGACTCTCCTCGTCGTAAGCAGCCTACAGCTCCAGCTTCATTAGACCTCTCTGAGGATCGGTCTCCTACTCCTGCTAGAACTTCACCTTCGGGGGCAGATGCTCAGCAACCTGACCTCGTCACCCAACGGGCAACGGTCCCTTCGGGGCAAAGGGATTCTTCCCTTACACGTGCAGTGTTAGCGCACAGGCGCTCTCCTGCTTGTCAGCGCTCTCCTGCTCGTCGATGCTCTCCTGCTCGTCAGCGCTCACCTGTTCGCCGGTGCTCTCCTGATGTTCGCCCTCCTTCTCGCCAGCGCTCTCCTGAGGACATCCTTCAACCTGTTGTTCCTGAAGAGCGCTCAGCGCGCCAGCGTTCCCCTGCTCGCCCTTCTGCAGTGTTAGCGCACAGGTGCTCTCCTGCTCGTCAGCGCTCTTCTGATCGTCAGCGCTCTTCTGAGGATCATCGCCCTCTTGCTCGCCAGCGCTCCCCTGTGGTCTCTGAATATCCTGCAGTCCCTGTTGGGCGCCCTGCACGCCATCAGTCTCCTGAGCGCTCTCGCGATCCTCAGCTTGTTCCTGCACAACATCGCCCGCGTTCTCCAGCGCGTGTTTCTAAAGCACATGTTCGCCCACGCGGCTACGCGCTTCCTGTTCCTGTTCGTGAACGCGCCGCACCAACTGTTCCTTCACAGGATTTCACGCGTCGCTCTCTTGCTCGCCAGCGATCACCAGCTCGCCAGCGTTCACAGACGATTCAACAATCGCCTGCTCGTCAGCGTTCTCCTACGGGTCAGCGATCACCTGAACATCGGCGATCTCCGGATCGCCCGCGTGACTTATCGCCTGCGCGCATGCGGTCTCCAACGCGCTGTCGCCCAGAGATTCTGGAAGGACATGGTTCGCCCTCTGCTAGCTCGCCCTCGCGCGATCGTTCGCCTGCGCGACCTACGCGCTATCGCTCGCCAACGCGTCACCATGCGCCAACGCGCATCACCGATCGCCTGCTCGCAATCGCTCTCCCTCGCGCTACAGGTCTCCTGATCAACGTCGCCAGCGATCTTCGGAACGTTCTCACTCGCCCACACGGCAACGCGTTCCCTCGCCATCACGCCAACGCATTCGTTCACCGGCTCGCCCACGCGCTCGTTTGCCTGTACGCCCTCGGGCCCACTCGCCTGCGCGCCCGCACGATCACTCGCCTGCGCGCCCGCACGATCACTCGCCTGCGCGCCCGCACGATCACTCGCCTGCGCGCCCGCGTGACCGTTCGCCTTCGCGCGACCACCGTTCGCTCCGAATTTTACAGCCAGTGATAGCAGTAGGAACGCGTGTTCCCAGACAGCGCTCTGGATCGCCTCCATCAAAACGCAGGACTGTTGTGCAGGACAGGGAAGACACTTCAGAGAGGTCAGTGCGTCTTTCTTCCCTCTTTCCTTTTCAGGCAGGTCCAATGGTGTCCACTCCGAAGGATCGCCCGATCCCTTTTCCTCCAGCGAGGATTTCGGACTCTGTGTCCGTGGAACAACAGACTTGGTTTGGTCCTTTGACGCGGGCGTTAGTGAGGGTAATGAAACCAGCACTCGCCGATCAGGGCAACAAACCAACGGCTGCCTCACCTACGCTGAAGAGAAAGAGAGGAGTGGACTTCGTGGTGACTTCCCCCAGGGAGAAGTTGGTTCCTAAGAGGTCTGTCGGGAAGGCCCCTTCCCCTGCTCGAGCGTTTTCTCCTTCTCCCGTGGATGAGGCTTTTCCGTCCTCGGTTGAGTCCAGTGAAGCGATAGTCTTCCCCTCAGCACCAAGGGGGGAGCCTTCTCTTCATGGAGGAGAATCGTCTCGTGCGGAAGGGGCTCTTCGAACCTCTTTGTTGGGATCCTGTATCCCTCCCAGGAGGGAACCCAAGGACTCCAAGACCATCCCGAAATCATCTTCGAGGATTAGCCAGGAACCCGCGGCTCCCCGGGGGAACGTCCACGCTTCACCCCAGGAAGAGATTCCGGGGACAGGAGACTTAGCTGCCAGCCCGCAAGGAGGAGATCAGCAGGAATCTGAACATGCTTTCTGGCAGGTCCTGAGCCTGATGAGGCAACTCAACAGGTTCATGGACCCTGTGATCGCCCCCCGAGAAGGCAAGGACACAGTCTTGGACGAAGTGTTAGACGTTCGGAAAGCCCCTAAGTCCAGTGCGGCTCTGCCCTGGTCTCGGGGTCTGAAGAGTGCCAGATCCAGGGCCAACGCCCAGCTCGCGATTCTTGCCTCCTCCAGTCGTTCCTCTGCCGGGAACAAACTCATCCCTCCTCCTCGTCTCCAGCAGAGGAGGTATTTTGAGATCTTGGGTGAGTCCAGTCTCGCTCTTCCTCTCCATCACTCCGTGGAGGAGCTGGCGAAGGGAGTTCATCTTGAGAACCTCTCTGCCCGGCAAGTGACGTTCTCGGCGTCGGAGATCCTAAGCCATGAGAAGGTCGCGAAGTGCGCCATGCAGGCCACTTCGGGGTTGGGCATCCTATTGCGCTCCGAGGCCTTGTCTAAGGAGACCAATAGGAAGGACCTGGAGACCTTCTTACTCTTGGGCACCGGCTCCATCGAGTTCTTGGCGCACCAGGTCACCACCCTGTGGGCCAACTCGGTGTTGAAGCGGCGCGATGCGGTGACCGAGAGATTCCCTTCTTGGGGAGAATCTGTTCGAGCCACAGGATATGGAGCGAACGGCTGAGAGGTGGAGGAAATCTAGCACGGACTCCCCCCTCCGTAGGGCCCTTACAGCTCGGCCTTATAAGCCTCCAGCTCCGCCGCAACAGCAGCAGCAGCCTCGTAAGGCTCCGAAGCAGGCACCGGCAGTTAAGAAAGTGGTGTCTAAGCCCCAGCCCTTTCCAGCCAAGGTCAAGAGGGGCGGCAAGACTCCTAGGGGTAGCGGCTGCGGCCGCAAACCCTAGGGGTGGCAGTCCCCCTGCGTGTCCACCTGTGGGGGGATGCCTTCAGCGTTGCGTCCGCAGGTGGCAGCAACACGGGGCCGTTGCTTGGACGGTTTCAGTGATCGGCCAAGGCTATCGCGTCCCGTTCATAACATCTCAACCTCCCCTGACAGCGAATCCAGTGTCGTTGAGCTCCTATGCCACGGGGTCGGCGAAGGGGCTGGCCCTTCGGGCCGAAGTCGAGACCATACTCAAGAAGGGTGCTCTCCAGGAGGTCGTCGACGGCTCCCCAGGCTTCTTCAGTCGACTCTTTCTTGTAAAGAAGGCGTCTGGAGGCTGGAGACCTGTCATCGACCTCTCAGCTCTGAACGGGTTTGTCAAGCAAACCCGGTTCAGCATGGAGACAGCGGACACGGTCAGACTTGCGGTGAGACCACAAGACTTCATGTGCACACTGGATCTAAAGGATGCGTACTTCCAGATCCCAATCCATCCGTCTTCCCGGAAGTACCTAAGATTCTGCCTAGACGACAAGATCTACCAGTTCAAGGTGGTGTTTTTCGGTCTCTCCACAGCTCCTCAGGTGTTCACCAGAGTGTTCACCCTGATTTCATCTTGGGCGCACAGGAACGGCATTTGTCTCCTTCGTTATCTGGACGACTGGCTGATCCTAGCAGACTTGGAGTCGACCCTTCTTCGGCACCGAGACAGGCTTCTAGGTCTTTGCCAGGATCTGGGGATCGTGGTAAACCTCGAGAAGTCCTCTCTGCAGCCGTCCCAACGACTGGTTCATCTAGGCATGCTGATAGACACCAATCCCCACAAAGCCTTTCCATCAGACGACTGGATAGCAAGGCTGAGGAGGGTGGCGGAACCCTTCCTCAGGTGAGAAGAGCTCCCCGCCCAGTCGTGGTTACGTCTCTTAGGTCACCTGTCCTCCCTGGCTCGTCTGGTTCCAAAGAGCCGCCTCATGATGAGATCCCTGCAGTGGCGGCTCAAGTCCTGGTGGAATCAAGGATCCGATTCCCTGGACATTTTGATTCTGATAGGATCTTTGGAACGGACGAACTTGCGGTGGTGGCTGGTCGACGAGAACCTGCGGAAGGGAGTGAGTCATCTCGTCCTCCCCCCGGAATTGACACTGTTTTCGGACGTGTCAAAAGAAGGGTGGGGGGCTCACGTTCTGAACCAGAGAGCCTCAGGCCTTTGGTCAGAATCAGAAAAGTGCCTGCACATCAACCTGCTAGAATTGAAGGCCGTCTTTCTGGCTCTTCAGCAGTTCCAACGGACCCTGGTGGGTCACTCCGTGGTGGTGATGAGCGACAACACCACGGTAGTGGCTTATATCAACAAGCAGGGAGGCACTTTTTCGCAGCAGCTATCCCATCTTGCAGTAGAGATTCTGAGGTGGACCGAAGTCCACTCGATAACACTATCAGCTCGCTTCATTCCTGGCAAGAGGAATGTGCTCGCCGACAGTCTGAGCAGGGCCTCGCAGATAGTGAGTACCGAGTGGTCTTTGGATCCTCAGATAGCCAACAAAGTCCTGACTTTGTGGGGTTCCCCGACCGTGGACCTGTTCGCGACAGCGTTGAATTTCAAGCTGCCTCTGTACTGCTCCCCAGTCCCGGACCCCAAGGCACTCTGGCAAGATGCTTTCCAGCAACGGTGGGACAACATCGACATGTACACCTTCCCACCGTTCTGTCTGATGAGAAGGGTGCTCAACAGGACCAGACTATCAGTCAACTGTTCGATGACTCTGGTAGCTCCGCTATGGCATCACACGGAATGGTTCCCGGACCTTCTGCAGCTCCTGACGGAGCTCCCGAGGGAACTTCCTCCATGACATGAGCTTCTCAGACAACCCCACTCCGACATCCCTCACAAGGCCATGGCCTCGCTTCGGCTTCACGCCTGGAGACTATCCAGCGTCTCCTCACGGAGAGAGGCTTTTCGCAACAGGTTGCGGTGAGAATGTTTTGGCACCTGCGAAGGTCCTCTGAGGGAGTCTACTAGGCGAAGTGGAGAGTCTTTTGTGGTTGGTGTCGTGGGAGGGGTATCTCTCCACTTGATGCCACTATTCCAGCAATAGCGGACTTCCTCGTTTATCTGCGGGAGGAAATGCGCCTTTCCGTCTCGGCAGTGAAAGGCTATCGCTTAGCCTTAAGCTTGGCCTTCAGGCTGAAAGGCGTGGATATTTCTCCCTCGCTAGAACTCTCTCTACTCATACGTAGCTATGAGCTTACCTGCCCCCAGTCGGAAGTGAGACCTCCACCTTGGAACGTGGTTCGGGTCCTCAGGGCTCTTAAGAGACCTCCCTTCGAACCATTACGCCAGGCCTCTGATCGCCACCTGTCTTGGAAGACGGCTTTCCTGCTCGCTTTGGCTTCGGCCAAGCGGGTTAGTGAACTTCATGGTCTCTCGTACAACATCGCCCATTCAAGGGTATGAGGGGAGGTAACGTTCAGGTTCGTCCCTGAGTTTGTAGCCAAGACTCGGAATCCTGGAGTGCCGGATCCTCGGTTCGACTCTTTCAGGATCGCGAGTCTCCGCTCTGTAACAAGCGACCCAGACCAGCTGCTACTATGTCCAGTGAGGTGTCTGAGGCACTACTTGAAGAGAACGTCTGCAGGCCGTCCTCAAGTGCGAGCATTGTTTGTGAGCACAGGCAGGACGAAGAGGAGGGTCACCAGGAACACCATCTCAGCTTGGATTCGAAGGGTTATCCACCATGCCTTGAATCCAGACCCTCCTCCGTCACGTCGCCCTAGGGCACACGATGTCAGGGGTGTTGCTACGTCCCTGGCCTTCAAGAGAAACTTCTCTGTGACGCAGGTACTTCAAGCTGGGGTCTGGAAGCGTCAGACGACCTTCACAGCCCACTACCTGCAAGACGTGACCCACAGGCTCCTTTATGGACAAGTAGCAGTGGGTTGAGGGCGTTGTTACCCGGTTCTAGTCTGCGTGAATGAAAGAGTATGTCTGACCCTTACTTCTCTCTTCATTCTCCCCTCTCTTGGGGAAGCAGCATCCTG
Source organism: Palaemon carinicauda (assembly GCF_036898095.1). Classification (NCBI taxonomy): domain Eukaryota; kingdom Metazoa; phylum Arthropoda; class Malacostraca; order Decapoda; family Palaemonidae; genus Palaemon; species Palaemon carinicauda. The sequence goes on along the minus strand of NC_090747.1, from coordinate 106,262,809 downwards.
GTCCTCGCATAGCTGACCTCGACCTCTGCAGGTAACCCATGCTTCCTTGTGTTCCTAGTATTAAGATTAATACTGTTGCGTCCCCCATACTTTGACGAGGTGGTATTTGGAACGTCCTATCCTAGATTCCTATTTAAAGGTCTCAAGGTCAACTTCATAGGACGAGTCACGCTTTCCTCCACACACAACTTATGTAGGCCACTCGTTCCTAGCGAAGCAAGGAACTTATGAGGTGCAGGGGCTCCTTTTCTCAAGTGCTGCTCACTGAGGGATTGAGTCCCCGGGCAAAGCCGTAGTCAGTAAGGCTGGGGACTTTCCACCCTTCCTAAGGGGTAAGTCACTCAATGTAAATAGCGTGGTTTGTATTTCGGTTACGGAACAAATGACAAATTCGAAGATAATTTGTATTTTTCCTAACCATACAAACCTTAGCTATTTACACATATTTGCCCGCCATCCCTGGCCCCCAAGTCAAGTCCTACCTCTAAGTGAAGTGAAGCAAATCACCGGTGTGTTGGGGGGGAGGGGTAGCAAGCTACCCTTCCCCTACCTCCTGCTAACTAGCGCGGGGGTAATTAACCCTCGTTAAAAACTATTGGCTCGTCATTTCAGCTACGCTAAAAGGTAAACCCAATGTAAATAGCTAAGGTTTGTATGGTTAGGAAAAATACAAATTATCTTCGAATTTGTCATATTTTAACCTCCCAAACAGGCTCTCCCCTAAAACGTAATCTGTAAATAACCGGTATGCAGTACATTTGTGTGGAACACAGGTTGACCACATCTGCCATGTATCTCCTTTATAACAATTATTGCTTACCTTTGTTTGTTGATATTGGTCATGTGCTTTTATGTTCCAATATTAAAGACATGTGAAGGATATTTCCTTCTCATCAGGTTATAATTATAATAATAATTTTTGGGCTCAAGCCATGGCGTCCTGATGGAAGGTTCCTTTTTGGTAGCTTCCTTGGGTAAATAACTACTAAGATATTCCCAGAGAATTTAACCACAGGTTATCACAGAATTCTAACTTCTGGAGCGAGTATCCTAAAGGTTTCCCTTTTAAGACATCGTATATCAACAGGGGACGCATGTATTAACGCGCCACATAGCTATCTACACCCCGAACAGAGTTAATGCTTCGGTGTGTAAGGGCTGAGAATAGCTGGGAGCCGTTCCATAGCTAATCTCATCCGTGGCTAATCTCATCCGTGGCTACTTCTGGTACTCGAGACGTAAACAAACGGGCGCCATTGCTTAAATGACGTCACGACCGTCTTCATCCTTTGTTCAGTAGCTCGCCCTACTTAGACGGATTTTCCCTGTGCCTTACTTATCGCTTTGCATCTACGTTATGTCGCTACCTTCGGCCTCGCCTTCTTCTGGAAAGTTGAGTACAAGGTTCCAGTATTGTTTAGTTAAGCTCTGACCGTAAAGTAAATATTACTTTCCGAGATAATTGTTGTTTTGTGGCAGAGCTGTGCCTCTACCGGACCCGCCATTTTATGGCGTCGTTGTTGTTTTGCATGCCTTATTTAGTTAGCCACAACAACGCTTCCGGCCTTATTTACTAATTGATAACATTAGTTTATTTAGTCTTCATAGCTAGGAACTTTTATATCGTGTTTTGACACTTTTTATCGGTCATCGATTGACCTCATACCAGTAGGCTACTATAGCCCCCAGGCCAGAGCGCCTATATATCAGTGTTCATGCATGATTTTATTAGTGATCCTAGGCTAAGTTATGAAGATAGTGGCATTATTTTACAATACTTTCGACTGTGATGCAAGTGTTTTTCGCCTTCAGGGACCATATAGGGGATTGGTTAGTTAGTGTCCCTTCCTAACCTAACCTACTTGTAGGACCCCTATATGCTTCCTTCATCCCCCTGCCCTTGGCATTCCCTCTGTTTAGCCTTGATTCCCTTACTAAGTAAAGGGATCAAGCGCCTAACGGAGTATTTTATCGCCTCTCAGTCCTCCCTAAGGGAATGAACCCCCCTTAGGGTTGCGTCCGAGAGTGAGGAACGGCTAGCCCTTCCTCTATGGCTAGGACTAGTCCATGACTGTCCTGCGATAGCGATATGTCTTCTATCTTTCCTAGTTCAGGGCTTTTAGCCCTGCTCTAGGTTAGGTTTTGGAAAGGTTATTCTGTCCCCTGCTGAAACTGTACCCATGCACCGTTTCAGCCAGGCTGCCTTATCTTAGGTTAGGGAGTGTCCTCCCTTTCCCTAGTGGCCGCTCTGGTACAGAACCCCTTCCATGGAAGACTCTTCTCTTCTCCCCTCCCCACCTATCTCTTGTATAGCCTAGCCTACACTTAGGTTAATCTATGCCCATCTGTCCCCTGTCCTACAACTCCTCCTTAGGGTGGAGTGATAGGGCTACCTTGAGCTTCTATGTGCAGTCCGCTCTGGTACATATACCCTTCATAGTGTACTATGGGGTTAGCCACTGGATGTGTTCTGTATGTAGAGGTCTCCCCCTCTTTGGGTGTCCCCTAGCCCTCCCTTGGGCTACCCTAGCTCCCGGTCCTCTGAGACCCCTGCTTCTGGGGGATAGAGCCAGCCTCTATCATGGGTACACCCTCTCAGGGGGGGATGTCTGGGAGTCCATGACTGGACTTCTTACATCCCTCCCCCTGTCTCTCTCACTATCCGGGTGCCGGTCCCTTGCCGCCTCCACTGTCGGCGATACCCGCCTCCTACCTTGGTGACTCTCCCCTTACCCTCATGCCGCCAGCCCCCCGCGTGCCGGGGGACTGCCGACCGCCGCCGGCTTCCTGCCGATGGCTCTCCTCCTTCCTCTTAGCTTCGCCGTCCGCCTGCCGGTCGGCCACCGGAGTGCCGGCATCTATTGCCGGCAACCTGGTTCCGCTATAACCATCCTTGTCCCAGTCACCAATCCTCCGACTGCCGGAGCCGCCGCTCCTCTGCCGGCGTGCCGCCGTTGTGCCGGCGGCCGCCACCCTGGTATTACTCTTGACTTATATATTGTCTGTTCTAATGCCAGAAACTCTGCTGGAGCGGCCTCCGGCGTGCCGGAGGTCTGCCGGAACCCCCCGGAGGCGTCAAGACTACTTGCACCCCCTTCTACTAGCTATCAAATGAATACTGATAGCCCTACACTGCAAACAGATGGCCTGTTTACGCTATTGGATCAGTGCCTTGGTACTGTTCTATTAGTAATCATGCTGTCTCCTTGCATTCTTCAAAATTCCAGCATGCTGCGTGTATCTTAGCGCGGCTGGTTGCCGGAAGCAGTTACCCTAAGGGACCTGTTAGCCCCCTAATTTGGGACTGAGTGGCCTCGGTCCCAAACTTATCCTTGGCATTTTCCATGGAATTCCATTGCCCTATGGACTTCTAAGAAATACTATCCTGTGCCTTCGGCCATCTCGGATTATCCAAGGATAAAGCTTGCGGTAGCCAGCCGGGCGGGATGCATGGAGTATGTTTTCTTTACTACTTCAATCTCTATGCATCACACCCTTCATTAAGTTAAAATTATTGATTAATATTAACTTAGATTAAGAGCCATTCTTATGACTCCCCCCATACTCATTTTCTCTTTCTTCCACAGGAGGAGCAGATGAAGTGTGACTTCGACTTCTGCGCTGTGAAACGCCCGCACTTCTACGGGCATACGGCTTGCAGGACTCACGCCCCTTGTGCTAACAAGAAAGGGGATTTGAAATTCTGGGACCCGCTGAACTGTACGGTCTGCCAGGCTCACATAGCTGATGGCTTCCATAACTCTCCCTCAGCGGAGATCAGGGACATTGCTCGAGAGAAGCTACGCAAATGGGTGCGTGGCTTCCAGAAGAATGCCACCGGACCGTACCTGGCCACTGAAGAATTGAGGTCACTTCTGTTCCCAAAGGCCTCCCCTGATTCTGTGGTGCCCAAGGATTTGATCCCCACTGTCCAAATTACGGTGGAACCTGATGTAGTCATGGCCCAGTCCATGCACGATTGCCGCCTAGATTCCGATGATGACGAACACATGTCGGATGTCTCGGAGGGTACGGAGAAGACCCTCATGGCTCAAGGAGCTGAAGATGACGAAGACCAGATGGAATACGCCGAGTCGGAGCAAGAGGTCGCTCCTCCTTCCATCTCCGCCCCTACTCCTACACCGACGGAAGTGTCTCTCCCGTCTACCTCCACGACCCTGGAACCCTCATCATCCACTCAGGAAATGATCCGGTTGATTAGAGCCGTCATGGACGACAAGTTAAAGGAGAATCAGGAGTTCATCAGGTCCATGATGGGACCCAAAGAACCGAAGAAGATCTCGGTTAAGGATCTCCCCGCTTGCTCTCATGCCAACCCATGGAGGTATGCTGAGCATATGGTGATAGCGACCGGCAGAATCTTTGTCAGCGACAAGATCGGCTCGGTCCCCCTGGAAGATGTGGAATTCTTCCCAAATTTTGAGGCCTACCCGGACTGTTACGTCCGACTTCGCTCTGAACCTGCCTCTAAAGAAGAGACCGAACCGAAAGAAGAGATAGTGTTCGATCTCGCGAAGGCCCAGGCTATGCTAGCCAACACGTTCAAGAGTAGGGGTTTTACCTGCTCTAAGCTTCTGGCCCTGAGCAAGAAGCACCCTACCTAAGTCGCACCTGAAAATGCGGTACTTCCATTCATGGAAAAGGCCTTCGCTGCGTGCCTTAAAGCTGTGGAAGAGGGGAAAGCCTGCCCTGCACTGGAGGAGTGCAGACCCTTCTCCATAGTTACTCCCCCTGACGCTCGACACTGGAAGGACATCCAGCATACTTTCGTCGTGGGAAAGCTAGATCCTGACGTCGACGGACGTCAGTTTAATGAAGACCTCCCGAAACTTAACGATCACCTCCTTCGTCGGGAACAAGATACGAAGGAGAGGCTCGCAGCATCTATGTCCCACCAGGTCCAACTTGACATTATGGCCTGTGACACCAGAGTACCAGACCACTACATGGTACTTGCCAAATCCCACATGGCAACCCTGGTGAAGGACATGTACCACTTCATGAAGGCTCGGAGAGCATGTCGTGAATTCGTGTTCGCAGGTGCCACTGTGAAACACGAACCCCGGAGGCTGATTTCCTCCAACATCTGGGGCAAACACCTCTTTCCTTCTGACCTTGTGAAGGAGATCACCGACAAAGCCGCCACGGAGAATAGGAACCTTCTCCACAAGTGGGGCATGTCAAAGAAGAGGAAATCCTCTCAGGACGACGGACCTCAACCTAAGAGGAAATCTTCGAAACAGAAACCCCAGCAACGTCAACCAAGACGTCAGTTTCCGGGACCCGCTACCTCCCAAGTGGCAGCTCAGCCACAACAGACCTTTCAGCTGGTCACCCAACCGGTGTTGTCACAGTCACCGGTCTTCACCCCTGCTTTCGAGCAACAGACGACTACCTTTCGTCCCAAAGGTAGAGGCTCAAACAGAGGTGCAGGCAGAGACGCGTCTCGCCGTCCCTCCAGAGGCAGAGGAGGAAAGGGAGCTAGCGGCCGAGGCAGCAAGCCCTCGGGACACCAGAAGCAATGAAGTGCTTCCGGTGGGAGGAAGACTCCGCCAATTCCAGGATCGTTGGACCTTCGATCCCTGGGCACACAGCATCGTCAAGAAGGGTCTAGGCTGGAGTTGGACTCAACCACCCCCAACATTCCAGCAGTTCTTCCAACAATCAACCCCCCTTCTGGAAGAATATGTCCTAGATCTCTTGAACAAGAAGGTGATAAGGAAGGTAAAGTCCACCAGGTTCCAAGGAAGACCGTTTTGTGTCCCCAAGAAAGACTCCGACAAACTCAGAGTCATTCTGGACTTATCCCCCCTCAACAAGTTCATAGCGAACGACAAGTTCAAGATGCTGACTCTTCAACAAATAAGGACCCTTCTGCCTCGAGGTTCCTACACGGTCTCCATAGACCTGGCGGATGCCTACTGGCACGTTCCAATGAACCATCACGCTTCCTCCTACCTAGGATTTCGACTCCAAAGGAAAAGCTACGCCTTCAGGGCCATGCCCTTCGGCCTCAATGTGGCCCCTCGGATCTTCACAAAGCTGGCGGACGCCATAGTACAACAGCTCCGCCTCCGAAACGTCCAGGTGATGGCCTACCTCGACGACTGGCTAGTTTGGGCTCCATCGCCCGAGGATTGTGTAAAATCCTGCAACAAAGTCACCCAGTACCTAGAACACCTGGGATTCAAGATAAACGAGAAGAAATCTCGCCTCTCTCCAGCTCAGAAGTTCCAGTGGTTAGGAATCCAATGGAACCTTCAGTCACACCGCCTTTCCATCCCCCAGAAGAAAAGGAAGGAAATAGCAGGGTCTGTCAAGCGACTACTAAAATCCAAACGGATTTCAAGACGCCAGCAGGAACGAGTTCTAGGCTCTCTACAGTTCGCCTCAGTAACAAACCCAGTGCTTCGTGCACAGCTAAAGGATGCCGCGGGAGTCTGGAGACGTTCTGCATCCATCGCTCGAAGAGACCTCAAGAGACGGCTCCCAAACAGACTTCGACTTCTCCTCAAGCCGTGGTCGGGAGCAAAGGCCTTGAAAAGGTCCATTCCTCTTCAACACCCACCTCCATCACTCAACATCCACACGGACGCTTCGCTGGAGGGTTGGGGAGGTCACTCCCACCAAAAACAGGCTCAAGGCACCTGGTCTCCCCTGTTCAAGACGTTCCACATCAACATCTTGGAGGCCATGGCGGTCCTTCTAACTCTGAAGAAACTATCCCCGCCTCCCTCGATCCACATTCGTCTAACCCTAGACAACTCGGTGGTAGTTCGATGTCTCAATCGCCAAGGCTCAAGATCGCCCCAGATAAATCAGGTGCTTCTCCCAATCTTCCGTCTGGCAGAGAAGAAGAAGTGGCACCTGTCTGCAGTTCACCTACAAGGATTCCGCAACGTGACAGCGGATGCTCTATCTCGAACAAACCCGATAGAGTCGGAATGGTCTCTAGACGCAAGATCATTCTCCTTCATCTCTCACCAAGTCCCAGAACTTCAGATAGATCTCTTCGCAACGAGCGACAACAATCAACTTCCTCGGTATGTGGCCCCGTACGAGGACCCCAAGGCAGAAGCAGTGGATGCCATGTCACTGGACTGGAATAGGTGGTCCAAGATCTACCTGTTCCCTCCCACCAACCTTCTGCTGAAAGTCCTCTCCAAACTGAGAACCTTCAAAGGGACAGCGGCCCTAGTGGCTCCCAAGTGGCCCCGGAGCAACTGGTACCCCCTGGTCCTGGAGCTGCAGCCCAAGCTGATCCCTCTCCCGGGCCCAGTTCTCTCCCAACAAGTACAGAAGTCGACTGTCTTCGCTTCATCATCGAAAATCAAGGACCTTCATCTCATGATTTTCTCTCCCTAGCCGCAAAGAAGAGGTTTGGGATCTCGAAGAAAAGTCTAGACTTCCTCGAGGAATACAAGACCGAATCCACAAGACGGCAATACGAATCATCCTGGAGAAAATGGGTCTCTTTCGTCAAGACAAAAAATCCTAAAGAAATCACAATTGATTTCTGCATGTCCTTCTTCATTCACCTTCATGGACAAGGATTAGCAGCCAATACGATTTCAACCTGCAAATCGGCCTTGACCAGACCAATTCTGTATGCCTTCCAAATTGATCTGTCCAGCGACATCTTCAATAAACTACCGAAAGCATGTGCTCGTCTACGCCCAGCACCCCCACCGAAACCGATCTCCTGGTCATTAGACAAGGTGCTCCATTTCGCCTCCAACTTGGATAATGATTCATGCCCTCTCAAGGATGTGACTCAGAAAGTTATATTTCTCTTTGCTCTTGCTTCGGGAGCCCGAGTCAGCGAAATAGTGGCATTATCAAGAGAAGAGGGTCACATCCTGTTTACTGATACAGGAGACATTACCCTCTCCCCTGATCCGACGTTTCTCGCCAAAAATGAATTACCCACCAAAAGATGGGGCCCCTGGAGAATATGCCCCCTGAAGGAAGATGTCTCTTTATGCCCAGTAGAGAGCCTCAAGGTCTATCTTCGCAGAACTTCGAACTTTGGTGGAGGCCAACTCTTCAAAGGAGAAACATCGGGCAGCGACCTGTCACTGAAACAATTAAGAGCGAAAATCACCTACTTCATTCGCAGAGCGGATCCTGACAGTACACCCACCGGTCATGATCCTAGGAAAGTTGCATCATCTCTGAAGTTCTTTCAGAGTATGGACTTTGAAAGCCTTAAAAGCTTCACAGGCTGGAAGTCCTCGCGCGTTTTCTTTAAACATTATGCGAAACAAGTGCACGAAGTCAAACATTTTGTGGTAGCCGCAGGTAGTGTTATGAAACCTGCACCTAACTCTGCATAGAACAGTGAGTTACTTGGGACTCTAACTCTTCGGGTGCCTATGTTGACCCTCGAGCGATACATAGTGATGTCGAAAACACTTAGTGCTTTTATAACTGTTCTTATCCCAGGTGAAATGTCATAGTTGTCACACAAGTGCCGCATGCCCTGAGCATGATGTGTTTTAATCAAAGACTAACGTTCCTCGAGAACGAGTGCCTACTAATAAATTTGAAATTCCTTTTCAGATTCAAGAGCAAGTCTTTATTACTATGTACATTATAATTACTGTAAATGAACTTTACTTATTACTGCAATTCATTTAATTTCTGCATTTGTGAAATAAAATTTCTATTTTATTACCTGTGCGTCTCAATCAGCTCCTACTTACTATGAAATACATGCCTGTCATAGTTTTATTATTCCCTTTCCTTATGGTTCATGGAGAAATTAAGATACTAACTCTTAATTTATATTCACTCTGATTATGTAATGTTCCAATACGAATACTTACTCTTCATACCCTGGAGATGAAACCAACCTTCTCAGCACACAGTGTCCAACCACCACTGGTCTGCTTTCAGAATGTTCCTATACGAATGCCAAACATTCAGCTTCGTCTCCAAGTTCTTCAAGTTCTTCTATCAGGGTGAATAGCCCTTCAATACCACTTTGACGTCGGCATGGCCCGTGGGAACTTCACTGCCAAGGGGGGCAGGAAGATTCTTCCCTACGGTTCTTTACTAAGATTACTATGCTATTTTGTCAATGCCCTTGGCACTTACTAATAGGGGAAAATCTACCACGATACATTGATTTTCTGGTATTCTTCCATCAGGACGCCATGGCTTGAGCCCAAAAAACGGATTTTGAGCGAAGCGAAAAATCTATTTTTGGGTGAGATAGCCATGGCGTCCTGAACCCTCCCTGCTACTTCGTCCAGTTTTTAGGTCCCACCCTGCTCTGCTGTATCATGGTGATCGGCAAGCAACTGGCTTCAGGATGAAGACGGTCGTGACGTCATTTAAGCAATGGCGCCCGTTTGTTTACGTCTCGAGTACCAGAAGTAGCCACGGATGAGATTAGCTATGGAACGGCTCCCAGCTATTCTCAGCCCTTACACACCGAAGCATTAACTCTGTTCGGGGTGTAGATAGCTATGTGGCGCGTTAATACATGCGTCCCCTGTTGATATTCGATGTCTTAAAAGGGAAACCTTTAGGATACTCGCTCCAG
>NC_090747.1:106060449-106252738 GCF_036898095.1 Palaemon carinicauda | reverse complement strand
CTACAGGTTGTCCGTTATCTGCCAGCTCTGCCTGAATAAGCACAAGGCCAGTATTAAAAAAAATGTTTTCCTTTTTTTAACTTTACTCACTTGTTCAAATATAGAACTAAAGACCAGTCACGTCTGTTCAGATAAACCTTCATGTCTAAATCTTATGATGGTGTGTAACCTCTCTCTAATTTATTTTTACCATTAATGCTTCATTTTTAGCGCAACCCCGAAGTTTTTAACTTCATTTTTAATGTTTTCCAAAACATGGATCATGAGGTTAGAACACAATTATTAAAGGGATAGGGTGTTAAAATGTTCTAATCGTATGCACGAAACTAGGCCTACAGGTTACATAAAGCATACCTTGTTATTGTGCTGCAGTGAAGGGGCTTGTTATTTAACTCCCCCCTCCCCTTTTTTAATGAGCCGTTACTAGTCCGCTGCATGCAGGATAAAGGCCTCAGATATGTCCTTCCACTCCCGTCTATTTATGGTCTTTCTATGTCAGTCTATGGGCTCCCAGCAAATTTTCTTAGCTCTTCAATCCATCGTATCTCCCTCCTTCCCCTTCTTCTTTTCCAATCTTTAGGGACCCATTCTGTTATTATTAATGCTCATCTTTTGTCTGTCATTCTTATCATATAGGACATATAATGTGAATGACAGACAATAGATGGGCATTACGAATAACAAAATGGGCCCCTAGAGATTGCAAACGAATCATATTTCTCTACTTTAGATTACTCTCGTAACCATATTACTCTTTATTGTCTCTTAGTGTTATTCCCATTATTACTCTTTCCATAGCTCTTTGAGTTGTAGCTAGCTTGTGTTCTGAGGCTTTGGTAGGGCTCCAAGTTTCTGATGCGTAAGTTAATACTGGTAGGACCATCTGATTAAATACTTGTGTGTTTATGCACGTCTGTGTGTGTGTGTGTGTGTGTGTGTGTGTGTGTGTGTGTGTGTGTGTGTGTTGTGTATTTTAAGCGTTTGAAATATATATAAGAACCAAGAATGCCCATCAGAAAATAAGTGCAAGACCTATCAGTGGCTGGCTGTCATTCTGAAGGAAGAAAATTGGTAATATATTTATTCAACATTTAAAGACAGCATTGCAGTGTCCTTGAGATGTTATTATTTCTTTTGCAATAGACTTATGCTACATTGTTATAAAGTTAAGTACTATATAGGTAAAATATATATATCTTTATCGATTCTCTCTTGTTAAAATGAAAAGGAATATGTTATTTTATAATGACACGTTATCAATCACAAAATGCAGTCTTTCCAGATCTCTATTTTGGTTGCAATGTAAAATGTCAACATTATTGATGATGGACAGCGAAATTAGGGAGTTTAGGGAATTTCCAGCATTGTTGTGAAGATTTTCCAGTTAATTACAACTGGTTAAACATTTGTCAAAATAAAGTAGTTAATGATAGACATTTTTCAAATCCTATTAGTTATTTTAAGGACTTTCTAACATATTATTTTAAAGGTTTTTTTTTTGAGATAGGGTAGGGAAAGTAGGGATATTTCAAAGCTGGTTTAGGGAAATTTCACGAGATGCAATAACGCAATTGGTTAAACTTCGATTGGTTAAACGTTCGTCTAAATAAGGTAGGTAAAAATAAACCATTTTAGAATCCCATTAATGATTTAAGGACTTTAAAACCGTTTATTTTAAACGTTTCCGTATATGGGGCAGGGGAAAAGAGGGATGTTTGAAAGCTGGTTTAGGGAAATCTCACGAGATGCAATTGCCAATTGGTTAAACCTCGATTGGTTAAACGTTCGTCTGAATAAGGTAGGTAAAAATAAGCCATTTTAGAATCTCATCAATGATTTAAGGACTTCACTACCGATTATTTTAAACATTCCTGTATATGGGGCCGCAGGGAAAATAGGGATATTTCAAAGCTGGTTTAGGGAAATTTCATGAGATGTAATAACGCAATTTGTTGAACCTCGATTGGTTAAACGTTCGTCTGAATAAGGTAGGTAAATATAAGCCATTTTAGTATCTCATCAATGATTTAAGGACTTCACAACCGATTATTTTAAACGTTCCTGTATATGGGGCCGCAGGGAAAATAGGGATATTTCAAAGTTGGTTTAGGGAAATTTCATGAGATGCAATAACGCAATTTGTTGAACCTCGATTGGTTAAACGTTCGTCTGAATAAGGTAAGTAAAAATAAGCCATTTTAGAATCTCATCAATGATTTAAGGACTTCACTACCGATTATTTTAAACATTCCTGTATATGGGGCCGCAGGGAAAATAGGGATATTTCAAAGCTGGTTTAGGGAAATTTCATGAGATGCAATAACGCAATTTGTTGAACCTCGATTGGTTAAACGTTCGTCTGAATAAGGTAAGTAAAAATAAGCCATTTTAGAATCTCATCAATGATTTAAGGACTTCACTACCGATTATTTTAAACATTCCTGTATATGGGGCCGCAGGGAAAATAGGGATATTTCAAAGCTGGTTTAGGGAAATTTCATGAGATGTAATAACGCAATTTGTTGAACCTCGATTGGTTAAACGTTCGTCTGAATAAGGTAAGTAAAAATAAGCCATTTTAGAATCTCATCAATGATTTAAGGACTTCACTACCGATTATTTTAAACATTCCTGTATATGGGGCCGCAGGGAAAATAGGGATATTTCAAAGCTGGTTTAGGGAAATTTCATGAGATGTAATAACGCAATTTGTTGAACCTCGATTGGTTAAACGTTCGTCTGAATAAGGTAAGTAAAAATAAGCCATTTTAGAATCTCATCAATGATTTAAGGACTTCACTACCGATTATTTTAAACATTCCTGTATATGGGGCCGCAGGGAAAATAGGGATATTTCAAAGCTGGTTTAGGGAAATTTCATGAGATGTAATAACGCAATTTGTTGAACCTCGATTGGTTAAACGTTCGTCTGAATAAGGTAAGTAAAAATAAGCCATTTTAGAATCTCATCAATGATTTAAGGACTTCACTACCGATTATTTTAAACATTCCTGTATATGGGGCCGCAGGGAAAATAGGGATATTTCAAAGCTGGTTTAGGGAAATTTCATGAGATGTAATAACGCAATTTGTTGAACCTCGATTGGTTAAACGTTCGTCTGAATAAGGTAGGTAAATATAAGCCATTTTAGTATCTCATCAATGATTTAAGGACTTCACAACCGATTATTTTAAACGTTCCTGTATATGGGGCCGCAGGGAAAATAGGGATATTTCAAAGTTGGTTTAGGGAAATTTCATGAGATGCAATAACGCAATTTGTTGAACCTCGATTGGTTAAACGTTTGTGTTGATCAGGGTTGCCATTCCTACGATAATTATCGTACATGTACGATTATTTTAGGTCCAGTACGATGTACGATACATACCTTAGGCATATACAAATGTGTGTTTAATTAAACAATTATACTAAAATATTTTGAAATAAGTCAATCATGTAACTCCCTAATAATTATATTGAAACTGTGTACGATAATTTTGGTTAAAAAACGACAATTTTAAGGCTCGTGTACGATAATCCTGTCGAAATAATCTGGCAACCCTGGTGTTGATGTCTGTGTACAACTGAACATCTCCCGAGTTATAACTGGTGATTATACATTTATTATGTGAATGACATTCTGGTTAGACAACGTTTGCAGTGATATTTAAATAACAGCTGTTACCTGAAGTGTCCAGATACGTAAGTAATTCATGCAAATGATTATTAAGGATATAAGTCAAGAAAGCAAGGCGAGTCCAACATAGTCCTATGGTAGTTCATGTGGCTCAAACAAGGCCTACTGCCGTAGGCTGTTGTTTATAACATTTTAGTAATTAGATAATACATTGGTGTTTCAGTTTTGAAGTTGTCATTGTTTGCATGAGGTTAAGACATCCCGCCGTATTTGGAACAGACGATCAGCTGGTGAGGTATAGGCCTAGTGTCTAACCTTGTCTTAGGCATTGGAAAAGGGATAGATTAATTACAATTTACTAAATCAAATAGATAGGTCTAAACAAACGTATTATCTCTTAATAGTCGAAGTGTCCGTCATTCGATTAACTTAGATTAGACCCATTTAGACCTATTGTAGCCGTGAGGCTTCGATTGTAGGCCTACTACTAGAGTTTTTGACCAATTAGCTAGACCAAGTTCAGTTAACATCCAGGTCTAAGTAGGCTTCTGGTAGTGTAGCTTAGGTTTAATAATGTGCATTTTTAGAAATTTATTTATATTACCTAAGTAGGCTACAATTAGCCTATTTCTCCTGTATCTAATTTTTTGAGAGGTAGGCCTAGTTTAGTTAACAATAATCCCATTGTAGGATAGTACAAATGGACAGTACAATAATACCGCTGTATAGTTTTTCTATTGATTATGATGAATTTTCATTAATAAAACCAAATTTTCTGTTCATTACGTCATAATTGCTCTGCTTAACCCTTTTACCCCCAAAGGACGTACTGGTACGTTTCACAAAAGCCATCCCTTTACCCCCATGGACGTACCGGTACGTCCTTGCCAAAAAATGCTATAAAAATTTGTTTTTCATATTTTTTGATAATTTTTTTTTTAGAAAATTCAGGCATTTTCCAAGAGAATGAGACCAACCTGACCTCTCTATGACAAAAATTAAGGCTTTTAGAGCAATTTAAAGAAAATATACTGCAAAATGTGCTGGGAAAAAAATAACCCCCCGGGGGTTAAGGGTTGGAAATTTCCAAAAACCCCGGGGGTAAAAGGGTTAATATCCAAAGCAAAATACAGAGCTGTACACGAAACAAACTTTCTGCTTGACGCATAGGACTCGGGCTATTCTTAACCCTCCTACTTAACCTGACTATTGACAATATAAATCATAGAATAAAAAGAGCCTTTGTATATCAGCGGCCAGTTCCTATCGCGTGGATTAAAAATGGACATCAACTAACGTAAACTTTCCCCCCTAATCTAACCTACAAGCCGTGTCCTTACCTACTTACCTAACAGGGGGGCTAATGGCCCCGTGCCACCCCCCTTACCCTGCCGTATTCTAAGTTTGCTGTAATGATACATACATGTGGCCGCTATCATACATACACCCCAAATAAAGTTCAGAATTCATCGTAAGCTAACCTTTCCGACGCTTATGATAATCTACGACAGTGGTTTCTAAACTAGACCATACCAAGGATATGATGAGTCCCAGATGTGTACCCCAGCCCATCAAAATTTATCATTACCATTCCGGGATACCCAATACGACATAGTAAATTTAGAATTTGCTTATTCCTACGCAAAGCATAAGTCGATATATAAAACATTTTTGATAGTGCAAATTATTAAAACAGTTCCTAGATGAGGGTCTAAGATTCTAAAGTGACTTCTCAGCGAGTTGGTCTTCCCCATAACCCGCCAGTAACTACCAATACCTCATTATCAATTTTATCGGCCGAGTTTCTATTTCTAGCTTTGCTGAAACCATACTCCTATTAAAGCTAGTTAGGAAACAATACAAATTATGTGACACCCTGTAATACAATACAAATTTACCCAAAGTATTTCTACTTGAGAATAATTTTGAATTTAAGGTACCTTATAGTGTATAGTACTGTAGTACTGTTTATTGTGCATATACACTGTATCCATTTTTAATGATATTCTCTCACATTCATTAGAAGATAAAAAGTCCAAGGAATAACAGATTCCAGAAGATATAGTGATATTAATCTATCATCCCTTGGGGATTAAATTCCTCACATGGTAAATACATTACAGTACAAAGTCCTAAACTTACTTACTAAACCCTTTTACCCCCAGGCTCTTTGGAAATTTCCAACCCTTAACTCCCAAGGGGTTATTTTTTCCCCAGTACATTTTGCAGTATATTTTTTTTGAATTGCTCTAACAGCCTTAATTTTTGTCATAGAGAGGTCAGGTTGGTCTCATTCTCTTGGAAAATGCCTGAATTTTCTCAAAAAATTATCAAAAATATGAAAAAAAAAAATTTATAGCATTTATTTGCAAGGACGTACCGGTACGTCCATGGGGGTAAAAGGATGAGTTTTGTGAAACGTACCAGTATGTCCTTTGGGGGTAAAAGGGATAATAGGTACCGAAAAGCTGTTTGTAAGTCGAATTTGATAAATTTTAGCCGAGCGTAGGCTTCACCTAACTAGCATGCCTAAGATTTAAAGCGGCAAAAGTCAACAAATAATCCCATTCCATATAGCAAATGTCATCTTACGTCATTAGATCATATAATATTGTTTAAGTTTGAGTTGGATCTGTATTTGTAAATATAAATGTTTGTAGGACCTTCTATACTTGAATTCCATTCCTCTAGAAGTTTACTTTATACTTTATGTTGAAAATATTTATTTGAAACTCTGTCCCAATTTTAATGCTAAAATTATTGAGTATTGAAAAGTTTGTGTTTTGATAATTGTCTTTGTTTCTCTCATTTCAGTGTTCAAGAGAGGACTTTTGTGTTGAAACCATAGACACGGTGCCTTGGAAAGATTGTTTGCAGTGTAATTAACTTTGTGCTAAGTAACTTTTCATTAGTACCTGAATGTAGTTATAAGTTTTCTTTTTATCATGATTCTATTTATTTTCAACTCTGCTCAAAGTTTATCTTAATTTTTTTTGAGAAAGGTACTTAATAACATCTGTTATGCTATGCCAAAAGGACATTATTTTTGGCTATACAGTATATAGCCAACAATGGTGTCATATTGTGTCGTTATTGGATGTGGGAATGACTCCGAGTGTGAAATAGACAAGACCTTTTTCCAATTCCCTCGTGTGATCCAAAATGCAGAAGGAAAGCAAAATGTTCTGTCCCTACTGCGACAGCAAGCGTGGATCGCAAATTTGTCTTCTTCCAATTTAAACTTTGAGGATTTGAATGACTACAGAGTATGTTCCGATCATTTTGTCCAAGGTAAGAGATTTGATATAATTTTAGTAATTAGAGTAATGTACATGTAATTTAATCCCACAAAAGCTACTTTACGGGGCCTCGCTTGTTGGTCTTGTCAGACTAAGTCTTAAAACAGTGGCACTAATTTATAATGTATGTATCTTTGTTTCATTTTTGGTTAGGTCTTTTGCCAAATCAACGTTCTGTAAGAGTGTGCTTTTACCAATTTACTGTATTAGGGGTAGAGAACTCTCATTCATTTTTATGGAAAGCTAACATGCTTGTGGTGTGGTAATTGCAATTGTGGTAGATCTTAGTGATATACAGTACTGTCTATTCTAGCATTTTGTTTTGATAAATTTTTCATGTCTATAAATTCTCAAGCGGAGGAAGTAGGTTTGGGTAAATCTGGTTATGATCCTCAACTGTTAACCCTTTTACCCCCAGGCTCTTTGGAAATTTCCAACCCTTAACCCCCAAGGGGTTATTTTTTCCCCAGCACATTTTGCGGTATATTTTTTTTAAATTGCTCTAACAGCCTTAATTTTTGTCATAGAGAGGTCAGGTTGGTCTCATTCTCTTGGAAAATGCCTGAATTTTTTCAAAAAATTATCAAAAATATGAAAAAAAAATTATGTATAGCATTTTTTTGCAAGGACGTACCGGTACGTCCATGGGGGTAAAGGGATAAGTTTTGTGAAACGTACCAGTACGTCCTTTGGGGGTAAAAGGGTTAAGTCATCCATGCTGTGCCTGAACAGTGCACAATGTTGATCCCCCAGATTAAGTTTTTTTTTTTATTTTGTTTGCATCCTAAAGAACTTGTGCCACTGATTGTACCGTACGTAAAATATGTCTCCATCAGCTCATTATTTGCAGATAAGATCAGATATTTTTTATTTGATTCTTGTTCTGGGTGAACAGAGAGTTCTTGTTATAGTAAAAAGTTGAGTAACTGCACAGGCATTCAAAATTTTTCATTTATTGAATTTACACATGGGTAACATTAACTACATGGTCTTATGAATAGAACTCTTCTAAGATAGACTGCACAGACACACACCCACTCTCTCTCTCTCTCTCTCTCTCTCTCTCTCTCTCACTCTCTCTCTCTCTCTCTCTCTCAAGAGGTGTTTTTGAAGAAAGGGTGGATTTCTTTGACTAGCCCTCCTACATCCTTACTGTAACAATTACTACATATAGGCTACTCTAATACTATTTAGGTATAATCTTGGATCCTCCATTGTCCCTTTGTCAAGGCAAGTGATATTGTCATTTTATATGTGGTATGTATTATGTTTGTTAAAGGATTTTCTTTGTGTCACCTCCTTTATTAGGATTTTGTTGGTAATGTGGTTCTAATACAGTAAATTGATAGCACTTGTGCCAAAACCAAAATGGACTGGAAAATGTAATTTTCAATATTAATCTTACCCGATGATCATGTAGCTGTCAACTCCGTTGCCCGACAGAAATCTACGGTCGGGATACGCCAGCGATCGCTTATACAGGTGGGGGTGTACTCACCAGCGCCATCTGTGGTCAGGTACTCCAGTACTTCTTGTCAACAAGACCTCAATTTTTCCTCTGTCGTGCCACCGGCAAGACCTACATGGATACGCTGTTGATTTTGGAGTCTTTCGTTCACGATTTGGTGAAGTATTTGCTCTGAAATTTAGCCTTCGCTGTACAGGAAGCTTTAGCCTTAGCTTAGCAAGCTTTTGGTATTAATTTGATTCATTGGTTAACGATCTTTGCTTACTTTGGAATTCCCCCTTTGACTACTTCTAAAATTCAAGATGTCTGACCATTCCCAAGTTCCTAAATACAGGCGATGTAGTGTTAGGACTTGTAATAGGCGTCTTCCGAAGGCCTCTGTTGATCCTCACACCGTATGTTCCAATTGTAGGGGAAAATCCTGTCAATTGGAAGATCGATGTGGGGAATGTGCTGGGCTTTCGGAATTCGATTTTAATGAATTCCTCAGATATACTCGTAGGTTAGAGAAGGAGAGAGATAGGAGGAGTTCTTCTCGCTCTTTGGATATTTCCTCTCCCCATGCCCCTCAACCTTTTCCTTCCCCTGTGGTGGTGACCCCCGAACCTGCTACGAGTGCTCAGCCTGCAATGGCTGATATGTTGCGTGCCATTCAGGCTCTCGGTGATAAGGTGGAGTCGTTGGTTAGTGACCGCAATCAGCTCTTGGCAGATGTCAGAGAGCTGAAAGCGAAGAGTGCAGTGGGAAGTGTTAGTGCAAGTGCTGTGCATAGTGTCAGTGTCAGTGTTGCGCATGAGGATACATCTGTGCGTGCCAGTCGTCCGCCCAGTCCGGGACCTCTTGCAAGCTCCCAAGCCCAGGGGAGAAGCAATGTCGAAGGACCAAAGGGTTCGGCAGGCCTTGATCGGCGCACAGATGTATCCTCAGTGGTTGCGGACGTATCTGCTAAGGATCGTCCCTTCCACTCCCAGACGAATGAGCCCTTACATTCCTCGTCTGTGGAAGAGGTTTCCAGGAGGAAACGGTGGACTAAGGTCTCACGACCGCTTAAGCGTAAAGTCCCTTCAGAGCTAGTCCAACGGCCCAGGTGTAGCCACTGGGTCAGTTCGGACTCGCCGCAGTCATCTGATGACTGCACACCTCCCAAGAGAGGTAGAGTGGTCCCTCAACAGGCCTCTGCTCCAACCACAGTAGACCCTAAGTGGTCCATGCTGCAGACTATGCAGTCTCAGCTTGCGGCTTTTATGCAGGATTATCAGGCAGAGAAGGTTAACATCCCTCCTCCTGTGAGAGCTCCTCCACCGTTGCGCAGTCCTCACTGCCAGACGCATGTTCGTGCTGCACCCTCTGCTTACATGCGTGAGCTGCCGCATCGGGAGTTGCCGGGTTCCAGCACTATGCGGCATTCTCCTCAGCCCATGCAGCATGCTCTGCAGACCTTACAGCATGCTCCGCATTCCATGCAGCATGAGCCGCATTCCATGCAGCATGAGCCTCATACCATGCAGCATGAGCCTCATCCCATGCAGCATGAGCCGCATACCATGCAGCATGAGCCGCATCCCATGCAGCATGAGCCGCATGCCATGCAGCATGAGCCGCATGCCTCACAGCATGCTCTGCATACCACACCGCATGCTCCTCAGCCCACCGCAGACCCTCCCTCACACCGGCCCTCTGCTTTTGTTGTTGCCAGCTCACAGTCTGTCCAGCAGAGGCATGATGATGGATCCGCAGGTACGCATGCACCCGTTCTGCAGGATTCAGCCGTTCAGCTTGCTGCTCTGCCTTTGCCTCTTACAACTCAACTGTCGGGTGAGGAGGCTTCTGAGGATGAAGCTGCTCATCTTGATGATCCTCATTCTGATGTTGAAGGACACAAGTCTTCGCCACCCTCCTTAGACTTCCGCAAAGTCCTTGCTTTGTTCAGAGAGTTGTACCCTGAACACTTTGTGTCTGCAACCCCTCGTTCTCCTCCCTCCGAGTTTGCTCTGGGCATGCAGTCTACTGCGCCTGCCTTCACCAAGCTTGTTCTTGCCAGATCTTCAAGGAGAGCTTTGAGGGTTATGGGGGATTGGTTGCAGTCCAAGAAGCAACTGGGAAGGACCTCTTTTGTGTTTCCTCCTCCCAAGCTGGCTTCTAAGTCGGGCGTCTGGTATGCCACGGGAGAGGAACCTGGCTTGGGAGTTCCTGCCTCTGCCCAGGCCGACTTCTCAAGTCTGGTTGACTCTCCCCGCAGGTTGGCTATGAGACGTTCGAAGATCTGCTGGTCCTCTTCAGATCTTGATCACATGTTAAGGGGAGTCTTTCGTGCCTTCGAGATATTCAACTTCCTCGATTGGTGTCTGGGAGCCTTAAGCAGGAAGACTGCCCCTTCTGACAAGGACTCAGCCATGCTGATCATGTCCAGCATGGACAAGGCAATACGGGATGGGTCTGGCGAGCTTGCGGCTTCTTATGTATCAGGGGTCCTCAAGAAAAGGGAACATCTGTGCTCCTTCTTATCTGCTGGTATCACCCCTTGCCAGAGGTCAGAGTTACTTTTTGCTCCTCTGTCCAAGTGTCTGTTTCCGGAGGAGTTAATTAAGGGGATGGCTGCCTCTCTTCTCCAGAAGGATACGCATGACCTCATGGCTTCTTCTGCACGTAAGGCTAAGACCTTACCTTCCGTGACTAAACCTTACCGCCCTCTAGCAGTTGATACTCCTGCTTCCAGGTTCATCCCGCCCTTTCGTGGCAGAACCTCCAGCAGAGGAGGTACCCGTGCAGACAGTCACCGTGGCAAGTCCAAGAAGGGTTCCAAGTCCACAAGAGGCAATTTTTGACTTCCCTCCTCTCCAGACAGCTGTAGGAGCCAGACTCAAGACCTTCTGGCAAGCTTGGGAGAGCAGAGGTGCAGACGCTCAGTCTGTGAAGTGGCTGAGGGAGGGATACAGAATTCCGTTCTGCCGCAATCCCCCTCTAGCTACATCTCCCATCAACCTCTCTCCCAACTACAAGGAGAAGGACAAGAGGCTAGCGTTGCAACAAGAGGTGTCACTCTTGCTACACAAGGAGGCAGTGGTCATAGTCCGGGACCATCAATCCCCGGGCTTTTACAACCGTCTCTTCCTGGTAGCCAAGAAGACAGGAGGTTGGAGACCGGTGCTGGACGTCAGTGCGCTCAATGCTTATGTCACCAAGCAGACGTTCACTATGGAGACGACGAAGTCGGTCCTAGCAGCGGTCAGGCAGGAGGACTGGATGGTCTCGTTAGACCTGAAAGACGCATACTTTCACGTCTCCATCCAGACTCCCAACCTTTCCTGAGATTCGTCTATGGAAAGGTTGTGTACCAGTTCCAAGCCCTGTGTTTTGGCCTAAGCACGGCACCTCTTGTGTTTACGCGACTGATGAGGAATATTGCGAAATTCCTTCACTTGGCAGACATCAGAGCCTCCCTCTATTTAGACGACTGGCTTTTAAGAGCTCCCACAAGTCGTCGCTGTCTGGAGAATCTCAGATGGACTATGGATCTGACCAAGGAACTGGGCCTCCTGGTCAATTTAGAGAAGTCCCAGCTCGTCCCATCCCAGACCATTGTTTACCTGGGTATGGAGATTCAGAGTCGAGCTTTTCGGGCTTTTCCGTCGGCCCCAAGGATCAACCAAGCCCTAGAGTGCATCCTGAGCATGCTGAGAAGGAGCCGATGCTCAGTAAGGCAGTGGATGAGTCTAACAGGGACACTTTCATCGCTGGCCCTGTTCATCGAGTTAGGGAGACTCCACCTCCGCCCCCTTCAGTATCATCTGGCTGCTCACTGGATCAAGGACATGACGCTAGAGACGGTCTCAATTCCTGTTTCCGAAGAGATGAGGGTCTACTCTAACGTGGTGGAAGAACAGCATTCTTCTCAAGGAAGGTCTTTCGTTAGCTGTTCAGACCCCCGACCACCATCTCTTCTCGGACGCATCAGACTCGGGCTGGGGTGCGACATTGGACGGACAGGAATGCTCGGGAACATGGAATCAGGAGCAAAGAACACTCCACATCAATTGCAAGGAGTTGTTGGCGGTTCATCTGGCCTTAATGAACTTCAAGTCCCTCCAGCTAAACAAGGTGGTGGAGGTGAACTCCGACAACACCACAGCCTTGGCTTACATCTCCAAGCAGGGGGGGACTCATTCGAGGAAGTTGTTCGAGATCGCAAGGGACCTCCTCATTTGGTCAAAAGATCGAAGGCTCACGCTGGTAACGAGGTTCATTCAGGGCGATATGAATGTCATGGCAGATCGCCTCAGCCGGAAGGGTCAGGTCATCCCCACAGAGTGGACCCTTCACAAGAATGTTTGCAGCAGACTTTGGTCCCTGTGGGGTCAGCCAACCATAGATCTGTTCGCTACCTCGATGACCAGGAGGCTCCCATTGTATTGTTCTCCGATTCCAGACCCGGCAGCAGTTCACGTGGATGCTTTTCTGCTGGATTGGTCCCATCTCGACCTGTATGCATTCCCGCCGTTCAAGATTGTCAACAGGGTACTTCAGAAATTCGCCTCTCACAAAGGGACACGGCTGACGTTGGTTGCTCCCCTCTGGCCCGCGAGAGAATGGTTCACAGAGGTACTGCAATGGCTGGTCGACGTTCCCAGGACTCTTCCTCTAAGAGTGGACCTTCTGCGTCAACCTCACGTAAAGAAGGTACACCCAAGCCTCCACGCTCTTCGTCTGACTGCCTTCAGACTATCGAAAGACTCTCAAGAGCTAGAGGCTTTTCGAAGGAGGCAGCCAGAGCGATTGCTAGAGCTAGGAGGACATCCACTCTCAGAGTCTATCAATCTAAATGGGAAGTCTTCAGAAGCTGGTGCAAGGCCAATGCAGTTTCCTCAACCAGTACCACTGTAACCCAGATTGCTGACTTCCTGTTACATCTAAGGAACGTTAGATCCCTATCAGCTCCTACGATCAAGGGTTACAGAAGTATGTTGGCAGCGGTTTTCCGCCACAGAGGCTTGGATCTTTCCTCCAACAAAGATCTGCAGGACATCCTTAGGTCTTTTGAGACCTCTAAGGAACGTCGGTTGTCCACTCCAGGCTGGAATCTAGACGTGGTCCTAAGGTTCCTGATGTCATCTAGATTTGAACCGCTCCAATCAGCCTCTTTCAAGGACCTCACATTAAAAACTCTTTTCCTAGTATGCCTAGCAACAGCTAAGAGAGTAAGTGAGATCCACGCCTTCAGCAGGAACATAGGTTTCACATCGGAAACGGCTACATGTTCCTTGCAGCTCGGTTTTTTGGCTAAAAACGAGCTTCCTTCACGTCCTTGGCCTAAATCGTTCGAGATCCCTAGCCTATCCAACTTGGTGGGTAACGAGCTGGAGAGAGTACTTTGCCCAGTCAGAGCTCTTAGGTACTATCTGAAAAGGTCAAAACCTTTACGAGGACAATCAGAAGCCTTATGGTGTGCTGTTAAGAAGCCTTCGCTACCAATGTCTAAGAACGCAGTTTCTTACTACATCAGGCTTCTGATTAGAGAAGCTCATTCTCATATGAAGGAAGAAGACCTTGCTTTACTGAAGGTAAAGACACATGAAGTGAGAGCTGTGGCTACTTCAGTGGCCTTCAAACAGAACCGTTCTCTGCAGAGTGTTATGGATGCAACCTATTGGAGAAGCAAGTCAGTGTTCGCATCATTCTATCTCAAAGATGTCCAGTCTCTTTACGAGAACTGCTACACCCTGGGACCATTCGTAGCAGCGAGTGCAGTAGTAGGTGAGGGCTCAGCCACTACATTCCCATAATCCCATAACCTTTTTAACCTTTCTCTTGATTGCTTTTATTGTTGTTTTTGGGTTGTACGGTCGGCTAAGAAGCCTTCCGCATCCTGGTTGATTTGGCGGGTGGTCAATTCTTTCTTGAGAAGCGCCTAGGTTAGAGGTTGTGATGAGGTCCTTTAGTATGGGTTGCAGCCCTTTATACTTCAGCACCTAAGAGTCGTTCAGCATCCTAAGAGGACCGCTACGCTCAGTAAGGAAGACGTACTTATTAAAGGCAGAGTAATGGTTCAAGTCGACTTCCTTACCAGGTACTTATTTATTTTTTATTGTTATTTTGAATAACTAATAAAAATGAAATACGGGATACTTAGCTTCTTTGTTAACATGTATACTGGTCTCCACCCACCACCCTGGGTGTGAATCAGCTACATGATCATCGGGTAAGATTAATATTGAAAAATGTTATTTTCATTAGTAAAATAAATTTTTGAATATACTTACCCGATGATCATGATTTAAATGACCCGCCCTTCCTCCCCATAGAGAACCAGTGGACCGAGGAGAAAATTGAGGTCTTGTTGACAAGAAGTACTGGAGTACCTGACCACAGATGGCGCTGGTGAGTACACCCCCACCTGTATAAGCGATCGCTGGCGTATCCCGACCATAGATTTCTGTCGGGCAACGGAGTTGACAGCTACATGATCATCGGGTAAGTATATTCAAAAATTTATTTTACTAATGAAAATAACATTTTGTTCCTTTGTGGATACAAATCTTACATAAAGTGTAGGGAGTATGTTTCCAGCGCAAAAGCAAGATGACCTCTGAATAGTTTAATGAGCAGTTAAGCGACAGGTGGGAGCGTGGGTGAAAAGCCCCGCTTCTATACCTTTCAAAGTTTCATGTTTTCTGCCGCATCAAGTACAAACGTACTGATATGGCCAAAAGCAAACTTCATTTTCTTTTCCGTACAGAAAGTGAACCTGGCCATTGATTGTTACTGTATTGTGAAGCAAGACACTCGTTTTGGGAGTCTTCACTTTACATCCTGCGTTTCTTGTTAACTGGCCGTATGTCCATACTCTCCGTGTGCTCTTGCTAAGGGCATGATTGTTTTCAATCAACCCTCAGTGCCGAGTGTAGGTCGTGGCCTTACGGTGGCAGACGTATGCCTTGAGGGGGAGGAAGAGAGAGCCTTGCTGCTTCTGCTTTCACTGCTCCTGCATTTATTCGCCTGGCTCAGGCCCCGTGGAGCGTGTGACAAGAGCAAAGAGCCTTCGGACCTATGTCAGTGGGTTTCAGGTTTTGGTAGCTTGTGGGGTTCCTCTTGTATTCGTTACACTGCATCAGAGGTTATATGCTCTTCTCTGTTTATGCTACCACTGACGAGTGTGACCTAAGGGAGTTTTGGCTTCCATAGGTCTTTAAGTAGGCTCACCAGTGTCTTCTTGATGAGTCTCCCTTTTTAAACGACAAAAGGTTTGTTCATGCGTAGGAAGATGCTGTAATGACGTTCCCCCTCGGGCTGAAAACATCTTCTTATTTAGGTAACTCGGGTTTGTTTAACTAGGAAAAATACAAAAGTCTTAAAAATTTCTATAATGAGAGAGAGAGAGAGAGAGAGAGAGAGAGAGAGAGAGAGAGAGAGAGAGAGAGAGAGAGAGAGAGAGAGATTTTGTTTTCACATGGTCTGTTACCATGATTTTTTTTTTTTTATAAAATAAAGAAACTAAAAGTTATTTTGCTAGAAATACTGTGATATTATTGTTCACATACCATGCTACTGTACTTGAATGAATATGTAATATTTGTGATATATTGTACAGTACTGTATCTTTCATTAATGTAACTTCCATTACAAGTGTATGGAAATTATGATAGCAAATGATAAAAGACTTGTTTGACAGAATCTAATACTAAACAAAATGATTTGCTTTATCTTTACTGTTGTATAGATTTTAATGTTCTGTGGTGATTTGTTGCCTGTGAATGTATTTGACCGTAACTAATAAAGTTTTAGGGTACAAAACCATGATACAGTATAGGCTAAAATTGTGAATTGTATATTATGAAATACAGTATTGGTACTTTTAAAAGAATTCAGCCTTCATTTAAAGTTTTCAATTGATAAATGTCATTTGGATATATTCATTATACAAGTAATGGATGACAGCAGTTTTTGAATGTATATCAATATTTGTTCCGAAACAGATACAAACCCTTCGCTATTTATAGGGATATCCTTTTGGGGAAGCTGAAAGACGGGCCATGCTAACTTTAGCGAGGGATAACCAACCCCACTCTCTGCAAGATCAGCGTCAATCTCGCTACCACCAGGACGGAAGCAGAGCAAAAAGAATTTTTACATTCTATTCAGTTCAATCTTTCTGGCAGGTCTTTGCTTGTATTACATGGTGGTATTTCTTGCTAGCGAGAAAGCGTTCGATGGTAACTCCATGTGAATCTGCCTTGTGAATGTGTTTGTTGAGTCCTGGGCTAACAATTCCTTACATACGAGACTACACCCTTAATGGGTAACTCTCGTCCCTGAGAAGTTTACATAACTAATACAAACGTTCGTTAAAGACTCTATAAAAGGCCGTGAGAACCCCTTCTGGGGCGCATGCGCCCTCTCTAAGAAAAAACTTTCAAGGTTATTGCCATAAACACTGTTTCTACCGATTGCTTGGAGTCAGACGCATGCCGTCATTGCACCCCTGGGCACAACGAATTCTCGTTTAACACGATAGACGTGTGAGGCATTTTATTTTTTTTCCCCTTACAGGGTTATTGTCTCAAGCCTTTAATCCCAAGTGATCAGTGTTAGCTTACGTTTACGAACAATAGCAACAAATGTTTACGAACGTTACAAGCCCCGCCCACGAGGTGGCTAGACAACTCAGTCAGCGTATGAATGGTAGCAAGCCCTGCCCACAAGGAGGGTAGGCAAACCAATGGAGATGTGATCGCTACACTAACTGCATATTTTGTTTTGTGGGCATATGCGTTCACATTTTAAAAAATACTACAGCTAGTCGATGATCAAAAATTCCTTGGGCAATAAGGTTGTGATTTGTCGCACATTCATTATTCCCCCAGCGGGCTCAAATTCATTTTCAAATGTTTACCTGCAGGCAAAGAATACGCATGCGCTCCCGCAAATGGGCATGTACACATGTGTGCATGCGATCTTTCTGCCGACAAGGAAGTTGTAAATGTTGATACGGGAAACCAGGTTATACATTGCTCTTCTACCTTCCCGTAACCAGACATACTGCTTATGCGGTCGGCTTTCATTGACAGTTCTTTCCCTTCTTTCCAATCGAAGGTCTTAGTTTTAGAAATACTATACTTGGACCGAAAACTTCTCATAAGCGAATCCATTTTCTAGAAGGGAACATTCAATGCTGTACTTATGCCAGTTTTACTGATCGGAGACAAAGAAATACAAGTGTTTCTCGTCTTTCATAAGAAAGATAAAATCCCTAATATGAACGTTTTCAACGTTCTCCAACCGAGTTCCAGACACGATTATGATTCGGGCTACGCTCGTATGTTCGTCCGGCTCCCCGGTTTGTGTTACTGGTCCGTAGATGGGCTTATGCACGTGTCACCCGTCCAACATTAGAATGAAGATACGTCTCAATCTTATCCTTTGGGAGAAGTTGGGGGCATTCGGCAGTTACCGACCGGTCACGTCCGAAAAGCGATCTCTAAGGAGATTCGCTGTAATGACATAAGCAGTACTGGCTATCTGGTTTACCTATCTATATCATATTTACTTGGCCAACCCCTCAAGATTGGTGGCAGTTGAAGGGAGGGCAGGATCCTCTCCCCTGAGGAGCATTGACTTTCACTTGAAAGTCAAGATTGCTTTTTCCACTCAAGGGAACTTTCTAACCCTCTGGAACTGATGCTTTTTCGGATGCATCAAAAAGAAAGTGGGGACTCCATATGTTGCACCAAACCATCTCTGTTCTTTGGTCCAAATTAGAAAGGTACCAGCATATAAATCTCTTAGCGAACCATCTAGCAGTAGAAATACTCAGATGGACAGAAAATAGTTCGGTGTCCCTATCCGCTCGCTTCATTCCGGGCAACAAGGTCAAGAGGAGGGTCATAAATACAATTACTTCTTGCTCTGCAAGGTAATTGACTTTGCACTTAATCCTGAATCTCCTCCTCAAAAGAAATCCAGAAATCATGACATCATGGGCATTGCAACGTCCCTGGCGTTCAAGACAACCTACTCTTTGGCACAGGTACCACAAGCGGGCGTGTTGAAGCGTCAGACGACCTCCACTGCTTACTACCTGCAACACGTAACCCACAGGAACATGGATACGTTTTCCGTTGGTTCTGTGGTGGCTGCACAACAAGTGGTGTAAATCACCTCAAGCTCCTTGATGGACAAGTAGCAGAGGGTTGAGGGCTGAGGCTACCTGGGTTAGTCATGGGTGGAGGATTAGAATAACTGGCTTCTTTCCTTCACCTTCTCCCCCTCTGAGAAATCAGCCTTGTGGTACCCGGTACAGCTGACCTCGCCTCACTGCAGGTAACATCCACTTCTCTCGTGTATCCTAAGTATAGAAACACTTGTTGCATCCCCAATACCCCTTTGAGGGAGGTTGTCGAGCAAAGTCTCTGTACTCTCAAATTCCTCTGACTAGAGATCCTATCTACTAAGACCAGCCACATTACTAGTGTCACAAAAACACAGCTTCTGCAGGCTGCTAATTGTGCATAGCACAACTATTTTAGCAAGGGTTGGGTTCCTACTACCTTCAGTCTCAATAGGAGAGAGAACCCCGGGTCAAATGCCAAGGCCAGTTGGTGAGGACTTCCTCCTTCTTACGAGGTAAGTCATCCCTGTAAATAGCGAAGGGTTTGTATCTGTGTCGGAACAAATGACAAATTTGTAAGTAATTAGTATTTTTCCTAACATACAAACCTGGAGCTATTTATAGAAATTGGTCCACCAGTCATGACAGAAAGGAAGGGGGTTGCCTAACCCAGGTGTGTGAGTGAGCGGGATAGCTGGCTAACCCCACCCGCTGACTAGCCATCCCTCGCTAAAATTATCATGACTCGCCTTTCAGCTTTGCCGAAAAATTACTTACAAAATTGCCATTTTTATAGGTTCAGTAAAGAACAGTCATGTTAGTTTCCTTGTTTATGTAAGGTTGGCTAGGTGAATAGACTGTACTGTATTAATGTACTTAATATTTGCATGTTATGAATAATCATGGGGTAGCTAAAAAAGACATACAGTACTAATAAGGTAATCAACAGTTTTGAATTATAGAATTTATAAATAGAATGTAAACTTATTGCTTTGTGTTTATTTCTTCTTTCTCTTTGCAGGCAAACCATGCAGTCTAAATGATGTTGAAAATATAGATTGGGTTCCATCTCAAAATTTGAGTAGAACAGGAGACAGTATTCGTAAAGATAGAAGGAACAAAGAGTCACCGAAAGGAAGGGAGAAGAAGACAGTAACTCCTAATGGTTTTGTATTCAATAAAGAGATTACAACTTCAAAATGTGAACCTGTAGTAGATGTTGGTGTACAAGAAAATAATTATTCTATTAATGTTTCAGAAAAGAGTAAAACTAGTTCATCTGGTGCTTTGAATGGTTTAAAATCAAGAACAAAAGATTGTATGAAGAGTTTGAACAGTTCAGAAAAGATATTAAAACTCTTGAAAGAAATTCGATGGGATCACTGTTATTCGAAGAAGGCAGATGCAAGTGAAGGAGGTAATGTAATGTATCTATACAAGTTATATTTCCATGATTATACGGACAAAATAATTGAATTCTAAAATACAATTTATCATTCCTATACTTGCCTGATATTCATATTGCTTTGTTCCTGAAGCTGACTAGATGTTGGTGTACAAGAAAATAATTTTGTTCCGTAACTGAAATACAAACCACGCTATTTACATGGGGTAATTACTTCGGCGTAGCTGAATGATGAGCCATAAGAATTTTAACGAGGGTTTACTACCCCTCCGCTAGTTAGCGGGGGGTAGGGAGGGGTAGCTTGCTACCCCTCCCCCCTCACACACAGTGCGAACTCCACTTTACTTTGGCTCGGATGGCGAACGGATGTCTCCGCTCCCATCCTCGCTTGACGGCCATTAATGTTTTGTCTTTTTAACTTACCTTTCCTTATACTTAATATATTTAAACAATACAGTATTGATGTTTACCGTATATATATTCTTGTGTATAGAATATAGTAAGTTTCCTTTTCAGTGTATGTGCGGTGTGTTTTGTGTACGTCTACGAGAGTGATCGCCGGCTTAGCCCTAGGCCACCACTATTCTCTTCTTGGTCACGGCCGTTCACTCCTAGGCCACCATGGTTGCCTTCGTGGAGTATGGCCCCTCTGTCGAGGTCGTTCACCTTTTACTCCGTACTACGTCTTATACGATAGCTTCTCGGGCCGAGTCGCTATTTTGTTTTTATTTGTCTCAATTATTTTTATGAAATCTAATTGTATTTTTAACTTTTCAGCTCGGGGAACACGTCCCTTCGGGGGTCTGTGATTCTTGGAACATACAAAGTCAGTTACATTATTATAGTTGTTATAATTCTGTTTTGTTAAGTTTTTCGTCCTCCCCCCTCGCCCGTGCATGTCAGTGGGGGAGGAGGGCACATACCTACTTTCGTTCTTATGTATTACTTTCCCTCGGGGTTTCTCTTCGGAGTTTCACCCGGGGGAATTTCTGTTAAATAATTATTCATTTTTATTTCCCAGTTTACGATGCTGTTTCTTCGTGCCTGTAGTGTGCCATCGAAGCAGAGCTGTCCTGTTTATGCCTGGGGAGTCTGCTGTCGCCGCCATCTCTCTAGGACATCGTCAGGGGTGTTCCCTTCTCTTAGAAGTTCCCCCGTGACTACTGTCAGCTCTTCAGTGCATCCTAGAACGATAAGTAGGTTCGCCTCCAGGGTAGTTAGTTAACTTCCCTTCTTACCCTATTTCCTGGTCCTTAGGCGGTTATGCTCTTGGGGCTGAGCGACCGCCCTTGTAACTTCTCAAGGGGCTGAGTAGTTGCAAGGCCGGACCATGGTACTAGCGACTATGCTCTTGGGGCTGAGCGGTCGCTTCTGTAGCTACGCTCAAGGGGCTGAGCAGCTGCAAGATCAGTCTTGACCCCTCTCGTTCGCGAGGGAGGCCGCACTAAGGGCTCCTCTTCAGAGGATTGCTCCTTTTTGTCTCTTCTACGAAGTGTCTCCTCCCGTTCGCGTGAGAGGACACTCATAGAGACTCCTCTCTGGAGGATTGTTCCTGTTTACGTCAGTTGATCTTACGGCCCTTGGGGGCTCCATCTCTTAGTCTCTTCTACGAAGTGCTCACCTCTCTCGTCCGCGAGAGAGGCCACTCATAGAGACTCCTCTTCGAAGGATTGTTCCTGTTGAAACAGCTTGCTGTTCAGTCACTAACACTTCGGTGTTTAGTGACAGGGAAACTTCGGTTTCTCTTTTTCCCTGACCCTTCGGGGTCTCGGAACTTTAGTTATGCAGATCCCTCGGGCTCTCGTAACTTTAGTCACTACTACACTTCGGTGATTAGTGACTGGGAAACTTCGGTTTCTCGTTGCGCTGACCCTTCGGGGTCTCGCAACTCAACCCCTTGGGGCCTCGCTACTCAGGCTACGTTAGAACTTTGGTCTCTCATGTCCTCAGTGGATCTGCTGACCTGCTGTATCCGTTCCTGGCTGCTGACGCGCTTTGGGCACCCACGCTCTCCGCTATCCAACGGGCTCCTTTCCCTCCGGGGCAGAAGAGGCTTTCTCACATCGTGAGGAAGTCCCATAAGCGCCAGGTATCCCCTGCGCGCCAACGTTCCCTTGCGCGCTAGCGCTCGGCTGCTGTTCTTGAGACTGCCTTCCAGAGACATCCTGTTCCAGAGGCTGCTACCAACGTTCTCTGCGCTCACCAGCGGTTCAGCCTGCGGTGTCTCCAAGTCTCTTCTACGAAGGACACCTCTCCCGTTCGCGGGAGAGGTCCCTCACAGAGACCACTCCTCGGAGTGTTTAGCAGTACTTCCAGTTGATCGTCGGCTCTCTGAAGCAGACCTGCCTTGGTCCTCTTCAGGGGATGCCCTCCCTTTTAGGGACACATCCCAGTTCCTGATCTACGAGTTAGCTGACCCTTAAACCTTGCGCGTGCGCTCTCTCCGACAATCTTCTGTTGCGTACTAGACACACAAGGGCCGACGATCTTCACTCGCGCGTAAGCGCCGAAAATCGTCCGCGCGCGGGATGGTTTCCCATGCGCAATCTTCGAGGTCCGTCCGCGCGCAATCGTCGAAGATCGTTAGCCGACGATCTTTTGATACGCGCTAGGTGCGCAAGCGCCGACGATCTTCATAACGCGCGTAAGCGCCGAAGATTGTTCCGCGCGCGGGATGGTTTCCCGCGAGCGATCTTCGAGGTCCGTCCGCGCGGGAAATCGAAGATTGTTAGCTGACGATCTTCTGATACGTGCTAGGCGCGCAAGCGCCGACGATCTTCATAACGCGCGTAAGCGCCGAAGATCGATTCTTTCCCGCGCGTGATCATCAAGGTTCGTCCGCGCGCGGGATGATTGCCCTCATGCGATCATCGCGGATCATCCGCGCACGGTTTCCCGCTCGTCCACGCGTGGGATGGTTGCCCGCGTGCGATCATCGCAGATCGTCCGCACGCGATCATCGCGGATCGTCCGCGCGCGATCATCGCGGATCGTCCGCGCGCGATCGTCGCGGATCGTCCGCGCGCGATCGTCGTAGATCGTCCGCGCGCGATCGTCGTAGATCGTCCGCGCGCGATCGTCGTAGATCGTCCGCGCGCGGGCACCGAGGATTTCCCGCGTGCGATCGCAGACTATCTTCTCTCGCGCGCGAGCGCCGACGATCTTCGCACACGCGTAAGCGCCGAAGATCGTCCGCGCGTGGGCGATCGCCGACGATTGTCTTACATAGCCAGAGATTGTACGCGCGCAGGCACCAATGGTTTCCCGCTCACAATCACCGACGATCTTCTCTCGCGCTAGCGCCGACGATCTTCGTACACGCGTAGACGCCAAAGATCGTCCGCGTTATTTCTTCTGCGCGCGGGATGGTTTCCCACGGGCAATCGCCGTCGTTCTTCTGTCGCGCGCAAGCAACAGCGATCTTCTGTCGCCGAAATCGTCCGCGCGTGGGATGGTTTCCTACGCAATCGCCCACGATCTTCTTTCGCGCGCAAGCGCCGACGATCTTCATACGCGCGGAAGCGCCGAGGATCGTCCGCGCGGGGACCGATGGTTTCCTCCGCGCAATCGCTGATACGCCCACGCTCATGTGAGTACGCACGAGCGCGGTTATCCTGCTACGCACCTTTCATTCACGTGCTGCCCAGAACTGTGCTTTTCGCGCGATCACCAGCTTGATCGGCGCACCGTTCTCCAACACTATCACGCCCGAATTACATTAGGGATTCTGGCGGTCAGGCCACCTTCGCGTTCCCCTACCCGCAGTGCAGAGCAGCGCCCTCTCCGGAGGAGGGGAGGTTTCCGGACAGGTCAAAGGTCTCTTCTCCCTTCATTGCAGATTCTCTACGGGCGAACCCTCATGTGTCAACTCCTCCAAGGGATCGAACGATCCTCTTCCCTCCGGAGGGACTATCTGACAGCGCAACGGTCAGTCAGCAACCCTGGTGGGACACCGTTATCAGAGCGCTTACGCAGGTGATGAGCCTGTGCTTTCTGACTGGGGTCACTAATCAGTAGCAACTTCCTCCCCCCCTGAAGAGGGAGAGGAATCCCTGACGTGGTATCTCCTCAAAGGACTATCCTGTCTCTTCGCGAGTCCTTACGCAGGCTCCTATCCCTCCTCAGACTTCCTCCTCCTCCCCTGCGGATGAGCATTACCCATCCCCAGGAGGGTCGGAAGATCCGGTCCTCTCCCCCATCACACCAAAGGGGGAATCCCCGCCTCTTCCTGAGAAATCTTCTCGTGCGGAGGGGGCGAAAGCCTTACATCCTTTATTGCTGGAGTCCTGTTTCTCTCCTAGGAGGGAACCGAAGGCCCAGTCTTCCGCAAGGACCCGACAGGAACCAGATGGACCCTTGGAGCATGTCTGCGAGTCTCCCCAGGAAGAGCCTCTGGGGACGGGAGACCTCACAGCCAGTCCATCAGGAGGAGGGCTCCAGGGGTCGGAACTCGCGCCCTGGCAGGTCCTGACCCTCAGGAGGAACCTCAAGGGGACCCCAGACCCAGAGATTCCTCCTCGTGAAGGGAAGGATACGGTCCGGGACCAAATCTACGCCACCCAGGAACTCCCTAGGGCCGGTGCAGCTTTGCCCTGGTCTCAGGGAATGAAGAGCGCCATAGACAAGGCTGAGGGCCAGCTCTCTGAGCTTGCCTCCTTCAATAGATCCAGTGTCGGTAACGAGCCCCTCGCTCCTCCCTGGGTAGGGATTGGTAAGGGGACGGGACCTCCGGGCAGAAGTCCAGACCATGTTGAAGAAGCGCTCCCTCCAAGAGGTTGCCACCGAGTCCCCAGGCTTCTTTAATCGACTCCTCCCTGTGAGAAGGCGTCTGGAGGCTGGAGACCGGCCATCGACCTCTCGACACTGAACGGGTTTGTCAAACAGTCTCCGTTCAGCATGGCGACGGCAGACACGGTCAGTCTTGCGGTGAGACCACAAGACTTCATGTGTACACTGGACCTATTGGACGCGTACTTCCAATCCCGGTCCACCCGTCTTCAAGGAAGTACTTTGGATTTTGCATGGAAGACAGATATACCAGTTCAAGGTGCTGTGCTTCGGTCTCTCCTCAACACCTCAAGTGTTCGCCAAGGCGTCCACTCTGATCTCTTCATGGGCTCACAGGATCGGCATCCGTCTCCTCCGTTTCCTGGGCGACTGGCTGATCCTAGCAGACTCGAAGGCAACCCTTCTTTGCCATCGGAACAAGTTTCTCAGACTTTGCCAAGTTCTAAGGATCATGGTGGTCCTCGAGAAGTCCTCCCCGCAGCCCTCTCAGAGTCTGGTATACCTAGGCATGGTCTTAGACACCAATCTCCCAAAGCCTTCCCTTCAGACGACAGGATAGCAAGGCTGAGCAAGGTCGCGAGACCTTTCCTCATACGAGAAGAACCTCCAACCCAAACGTGGTTACGTCTCCTCGACCATTTCTCCTCCCTGGCCCGTCTGGTTTCCAACAGTCGCCTCAGGATGAGTTCTCTCCAGTGGCGACTCAGGTCGCGGTAGAGTCAGGGGCACGACTCTCCGGACACCTGGATCCCTATGGGACAACCGGAACAGACAGACCCCCAGTGGTGGGTAGCAGACGAGAATCTACAAAAGGGAGTGGACCTTCTCGTCCTCCCCCCTGACTTGATGCTGTTTTCGGACGCGTCAAAGAAAGGGGGGGGGGGGGCCACGTTCTGAACCACGGGACCTCAGGCCGGTGGTCAGAACCAGGAAAGTACCTTCTCTAGACCTACTAGAGATGAAGGCCGTGTTTCTGGCACTTCAGTAGCTCCACCAAGCCTGGCGGACTACTTTGTGGTTGTGAGGATTGACAACATCACAGTGATGGCTTACACGCTCAGACAGGGAGGTACATTTTCAGAACAGCTATCCCATCTTGCAGTAGAGATACCGAGATGGCCCGAGTTCCTCTCGATCACCCTAGCAGCTCGCTTTATTTCGGGCAAAGGAATGGGCTCGCCGACAGTCTGAGCAGTGCGACACAGATACTAGATACCAAGTGGTCTTTGGATCCTCAAGTAGCCGACAAAGTCCTGACTCGGTGGGGCTCCCCTCTGTGGACTGGCTCGCTACAGCGGTGAACTGCAAGCTCCCGCTGTACTGTTCCTCAGTCCCGAACCCCTTGGCCCTCTGGTGAGATGCCTTCCAACAACGGTGGGACAACATCGATGTGTTCGCCTTTCCCCTTTCTGGCTGATGAGGAGAGTACTCTACAAGACCAGAGTATCGGTCAGTCTCTCAATGACCTCCATAGCTCCACTATGGCCTCTCTCAGAATGGCTCACCAGTCCCTCTGTAACTCCTTACGGAGCCTCCGAGGGAACTCCCTCCACGTCACGGGTTACTCACACAACCACATACCAACATCCTCCACAAAGCCGTAGCTTCGCTTCGACTTCTCGCCGGGAGACTTTCCAACATCTCCTCAAAGAGAGAGGATTTTTGCAACAAGTTGCGAAAAGGATGTCTGGACACCTGTGCAAGTCTTCCCCAGTAGTCTCCCAGGCGAAGGGGCGAGTTACTGTGGTCGGTGTCGTGGAGAGGGTATCCCTCCACACGATGCCACTTCCAGCAATAGCAGAGCTCCTCGTGTATTTGCGGGATGAAATGTGCCTTTCAGTTTCGGCTGTGAAAGGCTATCTCTCAGCCTTAAGTCTTGCCTTCAGGCTCAAAGGATAGACATTTCTCCCTCGCTGGAACTCTGTCTCCTCATACGAAGCCATGTTCTCTCCTGCCCTCTGTCGGAAGTGAGACCTCCTCCTTGGAACGTGGTTCGAGTCCTAAAGTCTCTAAAGAGACCTCCCTACGAACCACTACATAAGGCCCCAGATCACCACCTTACCGGGTAGACAGTGTTCCTGCTAGCCTTATCCTCGGCCAAGCGAGTTACATGGTCTCTCATACGACATCGCCCATTCAAGGGGATAGGGGGAGGTAACGTTCAGGTTTGTCCCTGAGTTTTGTTTCCAAGACTCAGAACCCGGGAGTGCCGGACCCGCGGTTCGACTCTTTCCAGGTTTCGAGTCTCCGTCCTGTAACAGATGATCCAGATCATCTCCTACCTTGCCAGTAGGGAGTCTGAGGTGGTGTCTTAAGAGAACAGCTACAGTTCATCCCCAGGTTCAAGCCTCGTTCGTGGACACTGGGAATACGAAGAGAAGGGTCACCAGGAATACCATCTCAGACTGGATTCGCAGGGTGTTACACCTGGCCTTGAATCCTGACCCTTCTCCGTCACATCGCCCTAGAGCGCATGATGTCAAGGGCTAGCTACGTCCCTGCCCTTCATGAAGTATCATTCAGTGACGCAGGTCCTGCAAGCTGGGGTATTGAAGCGTCAGACCACCTTCATAGCCCTTTACCTGTAAGACAGGACTCACAGGAGGCTCGATACGTTTTCTATCGGCCCTGTGGTGGCTGCACAACAGCTGGTCTAAACCTCAGGCTCCTTAATGGACAAGTAGCAGAAGGTTGAGGGCATTGTTACCTGGTGTTAGTCTGCATGAATGAAAAGATCTGTCTGGCCCTTATTCTTTTCTTCATCCTCTCCTCCCTTGGAGAAAGCAGCATCCTGGGTTCTCTGCACAGCTGACCTCAAACCACTGCAGGTAGACTATGCTTCCTTGTGTTCCTAGTATTAAGTGTAATACTGTCATGTCCCCATACCCTGACGAGGTGGTATTGGGAGAATCCTAGCCGGGATTTCCTTCTGAGGAACTCCAGGTCAACTTCCTGGGACGAGTCACTTTTCACCTTCGCACACCTTACGTAGGCCGCGGCAGTTTCACAACCGCCAGCAAGGAGCAGGGATTCCCTATTGTCCGAGTACTTAAACGCTCGAATATGGAATCCCCGGGCAAGCCAAAGCCAGTATGGCAGGGACTTACCACCCTTCCTAAGGGTTAAGTCACCCCATGTAAATAGCGTGGTTTGTATTTCAGTTACGGAACAAATGACAAATTCGTAGATAATTTGTATTTTTCCTAACTATACAAACCTTAGCTATTTACACATATTTGCCCGCCAGCCCTGTCCCCCAAGATAAGTCCTACCTCTAAGTAAAGGAGAGTTCGCACTGTGTGTGTGAGGGGGGAGGGGTAGCCTACCACCTGCTAACTAGCGGAGGGGTAGTAAACTCTCGTAAAAATTCTTATGGCTCGTCATTCAGCTACGCTGAAGTAATTACCCCATGTAAATAGCTAAGGTTTGTATAGTTAGGAAAAATACAAGTTATCTACGAATTTGTCATATTCTGTTAATGTTTCAGAAAAGAGTAAAACTAGTTCAACTGGTGCTTTGAATGGTTTAAAATCAAGAAAAAAAGATTGTATGAAGAGTTTGAACAGTTCAGAAAAGATATTAAAACTCTTGAAAGAAATTCGATGGGATCACTGTTATTCGAAGAAGGCAGATGCAAGTGAAGGAGGTAATGTAATGTATCTATACAAGTTATATTCTGGAGCTAAGAATTTCCATGATTATACGGACAAAATAATTGAATTCTAAAATACAATTTATCATTCCTATACTAGCCTGATATTCATATTGCTTTGTTCCTGAAGCTGACTCACTATTGATGATTCCCCAAAAGGCTAAAGATTTTCTGTTATCTTCCCTTCTAGTTGCCCACTAAGGTGACATTTTGTGGTTAAAGTCGACCTAATTCAGCCACAACATGGAAACTAATATCCTATTCTCTTGACCTCGTTAGTCAGTGAGGAGGAGGGTGGTCATGTACCTGAATATCTGGTGAGTATAGCGCCTGCTTCCAAGAGAGTGTCACATTACAGGAGACCAGCTTGCCCTGCATGAGCAGCATGGTGGCAATTTCCATCTCTAGGTATATCGGACCCAGGGTGGATGACCAAAGAGGCACTGAAACAGAGCACCGCTTTGAGGGATCAGTGCCCGGCAAAACCCCCAGCTGTTAGACCGGTACCACAATTACCAGGTAAGGAAACTAACCCTTCTTTACAGGTTCCCGGACCCCGGGAGTCAAGTTGCCCAAAGGATCCTCGTACCAGCTCCACAGGTGTAAGGGACCCCCCCCCTGGTTGAGCGCACTGTTTAATGTAGTGCGACAGACAGTCACGGGGGCTCTTCCCCATTCAGTCCGTGGGTAGCGCGCCAAGGATTCTCCTGGTGGCTTCTCTTCTCCTCAGTTTCTCTTCTCCATCAGACTGTGGGAGGAGTTCCGAAGGGTTGGCCCTTGCAGGACCTCTTCCAAGGAGAGACCTCTCTCTCCCCATGGAAGAGAAATCGGGAGGAAGAAGTCACAGACAAGTCTGGGAGCCCTTTGCAAGTACGTGTGGCACCGGTGTGACCATAGGGAAAACGTAAGAGGATTAGGCTTTCTCCCTCTTGGGAGGACAGGGTGATCTCTCTGACAGACTTTCCGCCTATCTCCTATGGAGGTGATTCCTCCAGAGTCTCTTCCCCCATCTCAGCCTGATGTTATTCCTTCCTCTGAAGAGGACCAATGTCCCCGCAGGAAAGAGGCAGCTACAAGGCTGTCTCTTATGGAGGAATACCTGCCTTCACACAGGGAGCCGAAGGACACGTTTACCATCCCCAAGTCCTCGGTGAGAGCTTCCTCGCCTCAGCAAGAGAGGTCGAGGGAAGTCTCACTGACGACTTCGACCCACCCCAGTTTCCTATGGGTGAGAGCTATGAGGTGGATGAGGAATTAGATTATGAGGACGATCTTCTGCCTAGAGCCGCTAGCCCTAAGGTCACGGAAGTGGAGCAGAAAGTCTGAACATGCCTTCTGACTGGTTTTAGCCTGCATTAGAACGATGAAGGGGCTGTCAAGTCCATTGACAACCCTGCAAGGTGGTAAAGACACATTCCTCGACCATGTCTATGGCACTCAAAGACCGTGCAGGGTCAGTGCAGCTTTGGTCAAAGGGGTTGAAGAGTGCCAGGAGGAAGGCAATGTCACAAGATAAAGGTTCCTCTAGTCCCCTCCGAGCAGGCTCCTCTTGCTGCTGATTGTGCAGCAGAGGAGATATGAGGTGATCAACGAGCCTCTTCTGGCATTACCTCTGGACCATTCGATAGAAACTCTTACATCAGGGGTTCCCTTCAAGAGATTGTTAGGACTCTCAGCCTCTTTCTTGGCTTTGGAGAAGTATGCCATGCTGGGTATTTTGTGGCTGGATCTCTGGTTGGTATCGGTGGGACACCTGATCAGGTCTGAAGACTGGTCACATGAGTCCACCAGGAGGTAGATGGAGACCCTCCTTCTGACCGGTACCAGGTCGATCGAGTTCTTCTCCCACCTGGTTGTTAATCTGTGGGCAAACATGAGACTTGATCATAGAAAGGTTCCATCGACAGGTCCCGCAAGCCTAGGTATCCAGGTTGAGAAACTCCTCTTTTGATGGGACTTATTTGACCAGGAAGACGTCAAGCGAATGGCGTAGAGGTGGAGTAAGTCCAACCAGGACTCCCTCCTCCACAGGGCCCTGATATCACGGCCCTACCAACCTCCGCACAGGGGAAACAGCCTCCACCCAAACTGCTAAGGATTAGGGTCTCCAAACAACAGAAGGTGTCTAAGAAGTCCTTTCAGGACAACTGGATAGGGTCAAAGTCCTTCCGTGGAGGGGAGGGAAATAGGGGAGCCGGCTGAGCCCGCATCCACTAGGACAGGCAATCCTCCCTCCTGTCCACCTTTAGGGGTATGTCTGCAAGGCCGCTGGCAAAGGTGGCAGCAGCTCGAGGCTGAGCACTGGACGGTCGAGGTGATTAGTTCAGGGTATCGCGTCCCGCCCACTCAATCTCTCCCTCCACTGACTTGGGTTCCAGTCCCAACAAGCTCCTACGCGAAGGAATCTGCAAAGGAGCGGCAAAGTCCAGACCATGTTGGAGAAGGGTGCTCTCCAAGAGGTCCTGGACGGGTCTCAAGTCTTCTTCAGTCTACTCTTAAATTTAAAAAAGTCATCTGGAGGCTGGAGACCAGTTATCGATCTCTCGGCCTTTAACAAGTTTGTCAGACAAACTTCGTTCAAGATGGAGACAGCAGACATGGTCAGACAAGCAATAAGATCGCAGGATTTCATGTGTGCACTGGATCTCAAGGACTCATACTTCCAGATCCCAGTCCATTGGTCTTCAAGGAAGTTTCTAAGGATCATGTTCGACTGAAAGCAATACCATTTCGGTCTTGCCACGGTACTGCAGGTCTTTACGAGTGTATTTGCCTTAGTGTCATCTTGTGCTTGCAGAATTAACATCCATCTCCTAAGATATCTGGACGACTGGCTGATTCTAGCAGACTCGGTGTCTACACTTCTTCAACACCGAGGCAATCTTCTGGGGCCTTGCCAAGATCTGGGGATCATGGTAAACCTTGAGAACTCACATCTGCTCCCCTCTCAAAGACTGGTATATCTAGGCAGGATAATAGATACCGATCAGCCCAAAGGATTTCCATCAGATGAAAGAATTCAGAGGCTAATGAAGGTAGCAAGGCCCTTCCTCTGGCGAGAAGAGCTTCCAGCCCAGAGCTGGTTGCGTCTTATAGGCCACCTTTCATCCCTGGCCCGTCTAGTTCCCAATGGTTGTCTCTGGATAAGATCCTTCCAATGGCTCCTCAAGTCCCAGTGGGATCAAGCAAGGGATTTCCTGGACACCCTGGTTCAACTAGGGTCAGAGGTACGGACAGACCTCACATGGTGGGTTGCAGACTAGAACCTCCACTAACTAGAGGTTGGGGGTAGTTATCCCTCGCCAAAAGTCTTACGGCTCGTCTTTCAGCTACGCCGAAAGTAATATTCCCTATAAATAGCCCCAGGTTCTTATTGTTAGGAAAAATACAAATTATTTCCAAAAATTTTTTATTTATTTATTTTTATTGAAAGGACATCTTTCATAAAGGTTTGGACTTACATTTTGTTGGGGAGCTGGTAGTAATGGCAAGCCAAGTATTACTTGCCATTGGATAAGACATGAGCATTCTTTATCTTCTACACCTTCATATCTCCATATTCACTCATTCATTCATTCATTTATGACAAAAACTAGGGAATTAGACTTACTAAATTACTTTGTATCTATGTCTCACATGAATGGTAAGCGCACTTCTGAAAAACCCTGAAAATGCATTTCACCCTATGGATCTATCTTTGCTATGAATAGCTTTTAGAGTTATTAGAGCCTTTGTATCTATTATTATTATTATTAGCTAAGCTATAACCCTAGTTGGAAAAGCAGGATGCTATAAGCCCAAGGACTTCCATAGGGAAAGATAGCCCAGTGAGGAAGGAAATAATGACATAGATAAACGATTGTAAAAGCAATGAATAAAGAATATGAAATATCGTAAGATCAGTAACAATGTTAAAGTAAATATATCATGTATAAACTATGAAGAGAAACTCATGTCAGCCTGTTCAACATTAAGACATTCGCTGCAAGTTTGAATTTCTAAAGTTCCACAGTTTCAGCTGCCTGATTAGGAAGATCATTCTACAGTTTGGTCACAGCTGAAATAAAACTTCTAGAATACTACAGTATTAGTAATGAGACCTATGATGGAGAAGGCAAGACTTTCAGAACTAACTGCATAACTATTTCTAAATAAACAGTGGTACAGTCTGTAAGATACGAATGCAAAGGATGGTCAGAATTATGAAAAATCTGAGTCTGTAGACACTGTATTTGAGACTATGAATGTGGGCTTTAATATGATGGACAGATATGTTTAGAAATTCTTGTGTTATAAAGAATGAAATTGTCAGAATCCTCATTTTCACGTGATCCAGAGTAGAATTTTACAGAGGTGTAATTCATTAAATACAGTAAAATTTAATATATCTGTCAAGAACAAACCATTTGGACCAGCCTTGTGAAGTTTGATAATTTTAACTTAGTGGTATGTTTAAGATATTTATTAATAAGGATTCTAACTGCAGTGTGGTAAATATCGAGGAATAAGATGGCTTTAGTAATCTGTGAAATTATTAGAGGTATCAAAAGAAAGATTGTAAAAATTGTTAGAATCAATTGTCAATTTGTCTTTTCACCATTAAAATTGGACAGTCATTCTTTATAATAAGATAACTGCATGTAACAAGGAAAAAAAAAATTGAGTGCAGTATATGATTTATTTGATTATCTTAAATCAGGGTATCAAAACAAGCAATTGAATGACTCTTATGAAAGCAAAGGATTTTGTGAGAATAGTACAATAACAGTTAAGGAATAGGTCTTGCAATTGATGACCTTAAAGGAAACAAAGGAGAAAGTCTTGTTAGAAAAAGTGGCCATGTAGTTACTGCTAGAGATAGGAAGGGTGAATGCATTACTTCATGTCAAATGTAACACGTAGGGGGAGACCTTGTAGGGATGGAAGAGCAGGCTTTCAGTTTCCTTAGCAGCATGTTGGTTTGTGAATTTGGACACAGTATTAAGAGTGAAGTAGGAAAAAGGATGGTATTTGTGTAAATTTTGTGTTAACCCTTTTACCCCCAGGCTCTTTGAAAATTTCCAACCCTTAACCCCCAAGGGGTTATTTTTTCCCCCAGCACATTTTGCAGTATATTTTTTCTAAATTGCTCTAACAGCCTTAATTTTTGACATAGAGAGGTCAGGTTGGTCTCATTCTCTTGGAAAATACCTGAATTTTCTCAAAAAATTATCAAAAATATGAAAAAAAAATAATTCTATAGCATTTTTTTGCAAGGACGTACCGGTACGTCCAGGGGGGTAAAGGGATGAGTTTTGTGAAACGTACCAGTACGTCCTTTGGGGGTAAAAGGGTTAAAGAGATGTGCAATACCAAGGAATTGGGGTAATCCATCGTTAAGTACTCAGTGAAGATATGGTAGATGCATAAAGCCTGACTTCCTCTATGCAGTGGAGACATGTTCACATACAAAAAATGGTTACAGTGCACATGGAAAGCCAGATTGTAAGATGTGGTATCCACAAGCTAGAAAATATGAGATTTCAAAGATTTAGAATAGTTTTGACATGGGAGAAGAGGAGAGGTTCAGTTGCTCAGAAAGATTCAGAAAATTGTGAAATAAGCATATAGATGAAGGGCTAAATCATGTGGGAATTTGGGTAAAAAGTAGATAAAATGGAATGTCATGAACAGAGCTCATTACATCTGACATAAAAAGAAACATCTATGGGAAAAACTTTAATTATGGTGGTAATATATCTTATATATATCTTCCTCTTCTGCTTTCATCTTATGTTTATTGTTTGCATTCATAAATTGCATTCTATTCTATTTGAAAGTTTAATTGAGGAGTTAAGTATCCTTTTTAACTTCTTCCATATAGATATTCATACTTTATAAATAATATCTATGAAAAACCATTAATGAATGCATACTGGCTTCCTGCATAGTGAGCAGTTTCTTAATCTTCATAATTTACTTTCAGAGTTAAGTGATACCGACAGTTGTAGTACAGTTTCAGCTGCTTCTCCTCCCTGCTATTATTCAGGCGATGATGACGACTTCGTTATCACACCTGCAAGTTCAGCCATTATACCTGAAAATGAACCATTGCCTGATAAGAAGAATCATTTACTGTTTGTAAAGTCTGGACTAGTTTATAGTGAAAATAGCATTTTTCCGGATGAAAATAATTTGTCTGATTGTATAACAGATTTTCTTGGTGCCATGGAAGTAATTGAGCTCTCGGATGATGAAGTAAGTAGACGATGGGCAATCTGTTGTTAATCTTCGTAATCTTTATAATTGTTTCTCTGCTTAATTACATTTCAATGGTATTACTGACATATTTTATATGCCTTTTTATTTTCCAATTTCAAAATTTTCATCTCTGAACTTTATTTATCAAAGATCCTATCTACTATTTCTGTGACTATTATGTTGTTGCTCACCAAGCACTGGTACATGGTATTGCAT
This sequence comes from Palaemon carinicauda, assembly GCF_036898095.1. Lineage (NCBI taxonomy): Eukaryota > Metazoa > Arthropoda > Malacostraca > Decapoda > Palaemonidae > Palaemon > Palaemon carinicauda. Next base: position 106,217,930 of record NC_090747.1, on the reverse strand, counting down.
GGCTCGAAATTTGCGGTAGTCCGGTTGCTAAGGCGACTTAATTTCTCATTTGGTGAGTTAGTTCAGTTACCAGCCAGCCTGGTTGGCTAGTTGAATATATATTTAAAAAAAAAAGGACAGGCTTGTTAGTTGAAAAAATATACATCAAAAGTGGACATTTAAACACAGCGTTAACCAAGCTGCCAAACAGGAAGCGTGTCAGATGTTTACTAGACAAATATATCATTGATTTTATTACCAAAACTTGTAACCATATTATCTGCTATATAAGCGCGTGTTTTTGTTGACATCTTCAACTGTCAAAACTGCTTTGTCATGTGGAATTTCATGAAAGGTGTTGAACCGGCACTTGAGACGGGGAAAAAACGACCTTGGTCGGAAGAGAAAAGCAACTTATGATGTATGATAAAGAAATATTTATTGAATATATGTGGTACAGATCAACAATGATACAGAAGTTGGCCTGGACTGAGGTGAATCTAAATTCTAAAGCACTGATCCTCCTTCAAGAACACCCTGTCACTAATCGACTTGGTCCTTAGCGTTTCTGCCCACTCAGCTGTCTATGAGAGAAGATTCAGCGAGAGGAACGTGATCAAAAGCAATTGGAGGAGTTTCCTTAAAGCCAATGTTTCTACGTCATAGGACCCTAGAGAGGCTATCCATCTGTGGAATTCAATGCATTGTCAGAAAGGAGGTCAATACATGTGCCGCGTGGGAAAAAAGAAAAAGTTGTTCGGTCTAAGTCTGGTTTGGATAAATCGATGTTGAAGTGATTGATGATCCTAATTAATTTAGTCTTCTACACAAATGATTTCTCCACCAGTCTTTATATTATACTTTTCAATATTAAACTTACCCGGTGATCATATAGCTGTCAGCTCTGCTGCCCGACAGAAAAACCTACGGACGAAATACGCCAGCGATCGCTATACAGGTGGGGGTGTACATCAACAGCGCCATCTGTCGAGCAGGTACTCAAGTACTCCATGTCAACACAGAACCAATTTTCTCTCTGTCGTGCCACCGGCAAGACCTACTTAATACGCTGTTGTTTTCTGGATTGATTTTCACGTTATTTGGTGAAGTATTCATTTCTGGTTATTAGCTATCGCTGTGCAGAAGTTATCTTCAATACTTCCTTGCATTCTTTTATTGAATTTTGGATTATTTGTTGACGACTTGGATAGATTTTGAATTCCCCCCTTTGACTAATTCAAGATGTCTGACCCTTCTCAAGTCCCCAAGTACAGGAAGTGTAGCGCTAGGGACTGTTCAAGGCGTCTTCCGAAGGCCTCTATCGATCCGCACACCATTTGTTCCAATTGTAGGGGTAAAGCCTGTCAATTGGAAGATCGATGTGAGGAATGCGTTGGGCTTTCGGAATTCGATTTTCAAGAATTCCTGAAATATGCACGTAGGCTAGAGAAGGATAGAATCAGGAGGAGTTCGTCTCGCTCAGTAGATTTTTCCTCTCCCCATGCCCCACAACCTATTCCTTCCCCTGTAGTGGTTGCACCCGACCCCCCTGCTAGCTCTCATCAACCTTCGATGGCAGATATGATGCGTGCCATCCAGGCTCTGGGTGAGAGAGTCGAGTCATTGGCGAATGACCGCAATCAACTCATGGCTGACGTCAGGGAGTTGAAAGGTAAGAGTGCAGTGGGAAGTGAAGTGAGTGTTTGTGCAGTGAAAAGTGTCAGTGTTACGCATGAGGGTGCGTCTGTTCGTGCCTGTCGTCCTCCCAGTCCGGGACCTCTTGCAAGCTCCCAAGCCCAGGGGAGAAGCAATGTCGTACGACCAAAGGGTTCGACAGGCTTTAATCAGCGGACAGACGTTCCCTCCGTGGTTTCGGACGTATCTTACCTAGATCGTCCCACCCACAAGAAGACGAGTGAGCCCGTTCATTCCTCGTCTGCGGAAGAGGTTTCACGCCAGAAACGATGGACCAAGGTCTCACGGCCTCTTAAACGCAAGGTCCCTTCCGAGCAAGTCCAACGGCCCAGGTGTAGCCACTGGGTCAGTTCGGACTCGCTGCAGTCCTCCGACGACTGCACACCTCCTAAGAGAGGCAAAGTGGTACCGCAACAGGCAGTAACTCCGTCTGTTGCCGCACCAGCTGCTGTAGACCCTAAGTGGTCTTTGCTACAGTCTATGCAGACTCAGTTAGCTTCCTTTATGCAGGAGTATCGTGCGGAGAAGGTTGACGCTGCACCCGTTAGCCTACAACCTACCACGGTTGTGCGCCCAGCAGACGCTGAGGCTGCCTGCTCCCTCACTCCAGCTGTGAGAGCTCCTCCACCCATGCGCAGTCGACCCTGCCAGACGCATGTTGACGTTCACCGACGCACGGAACCCTCCGTTGACGTTCGTGTGCTACCACAACAACAGGAGGGTGGAGTTAAGTTGCCGTGTTTTGACGCGGTGCGTCAGCCTCCGCAACCCACGGTGGTCTCCGCTATCCGACCACAGTCAGGAGTAGACGCTTTGCGTCCCCACTCAGCTATGGTTGTTGCCAGTTCTCAGACTGACCAACAGTTGCATGACGTTGGGTCCAGTGCAGTCACGCATGCACCCGTGCTGCCGGACTCAGCCGTCCAGCTTTTACCTACTCCTTTGCCGCTTCCTCCTCAACATTCAGACGATGGACTCTCTGATGATGACGAAGCTGTACATCTTGACGACCAACACTCGGACATCGACGAACCCAAGACCACGCCTCCCTCCTTAGACTTTAGGAAAGTGCTTGCGCTGTTCAAGGATTTATATCCGGATCAGTTTGTGTCTGCAGCACCACGCTCGCCTCCCTCTGAGTTCGCTTTAGGCATGCAGTCAGCAGCACCTGCCTTTACGAAGCTCGTACTCGCGCGCTCGTCCAAGAGAGCTTTAAGGGTACTGGGAGAGTGGTTGCAGTCCAAAAAGCAACTTGGGAAGACAACCTTCATGTTTCCCCCGGCCAAGCTTGCTTCCAGATCTAGCGTCTGGTATGCCACGGGAGAAGTTCTCGGCTTGGGAGTTCCTGCCTCTGCCCAGGGCGACTTCTCAAGTCTGGTAGACTCTCCCCGCAGGCTGGCTATGAGACGCTCCAAGATTTGCTGGACTCCTTCGGATATGGACCATCTTATGAAAGGAGTTTTCCGTGCATTCGAAGTCTTTAACTTCTTGGACTGGTGTTTGGGAGCGTTGAGCAGGAAGACCTCCCCTTCTGATAAGGAAACTTCCATGCTCATTATGTCCTGCATGGACAAAGCCATACGGGATGGTTCTAGTGAGCTTGCGGCTTCTTTCGTGTCCGGGGTCCTCAAGAAGCGGGATCACCTTTGCTCCTTCTTGTCTGCTGGAGTCACCCCATGTCAAAAGTCGGAACTTATGTTTGCTCCGCTCTCGAAGTGTCTCTTCCCTGAAGAGTTGATCAAGGAGATTGCCGCCTCCTTGATCCAGAAAGACACTCATGACCTGGTGGCGTCATCCGCACGCAAAGCCACCCCTTTGCCATCCGTGCCTAGACCCAGGATGGACACTCCAGCGTCAAGGTTCATTCCGCCCTTTCGTGGCAGAGCCTCCAGCAGAGGAGGTGCTCGTGCCGAAAGACAACGTGGGAGCAAGAAGAAGGGTTCCAAGTCCTCTAGAGGCAGAGTCTGACTGCCACCTTCTTCTGGCAGCAGTGGGAGCCAGGCTCAAGAACTACTGGCAGGCCTGGGAGAACAGGGGCGCAGACGCACAGTCTGTGAAGTTACTCAGAGAGGGGTACAGGATTCCATTCTTGAGCAAGCCCCCTCTAGCAACATCTCCCATCGACCTCTCTCCCAGGTACAGAGAGGAGGACAAGAGGCTAGCTTTACAGCAAGAGGTGTCTCTCTTACTTCAAAAGGGAGCGGTAGTCATAGTCCGGGACCATCAATCCCCGGGCTTCTACAACCGTCTCTTCTTAGTGGCGAAGAAGACAGGAGGGTGGAGACCGGTGCTAGACGTCAGTGCTCTGAATGTCTTTGTCACAAAGCAGACGTTCACCATGGAGAAGACAAAGTCGGTGCTAGCATCGGTCAGGAAGGAAGACTGGATGGTCTCGTTAGACCTAAAGGACGCTTACTTTCACGTCCCCATCCACCCAGATTCCCAACCTTTTCTAAGGTTCGTTTTCGGGAAGGTTGTATACCAGTTCCAAGCCCTGTTGCACATCAACTGCAAGAAGCTACTGGCAGTTCATCTGGCCTTGAGAAGCTTCAAGTCCCTCCTTCTAGGCAAGGTGGTGGAGGTGAACTCCGACAACACCACAGCCTTGGCGTACATCTCCAAGCAAGGAGGGACTCATTCGATGACGTTGTACGAGATCGCAAGGGACCTCCTCACCTGGTCAAGAGATCGAAACATATCCCTAGTAACGAGGTTCATTCAAGGCGACATGAATGTCATGGCAGACCGCCTCAGCCGGAAGGGTCAAATCATCCCAACAGAGTGGACCCTTCACAAGAATGTATGCAACAGACTATGGGCCTTGTGGGGTCAGCCTACCATAGATCTGTTCGCAACCTCGATGACCAAGAGGCTCCCAATTTATTGCTCACCGATTCCGGACCCAGCAGCAGTTCACATAGATGCCTTTCTTCTGGATTGGTCCCATCTAGACCTTTATGCGTTCCCCCCGTTCAAGATTGTCAGCAGAGTACTGCAGAAGTTCGCCTCTCACGAAGGGACAAGGTTGACGTTGGTTGCTCCCCTCTGGCCCGCGAGAGAATGGTTCACCGAGGTACTGCAATGGCTAGTAGACGTTCCCAGAACACTTCCTCTAAGAGTGGACCTTCTGCGTCAGCCGCATGTAAAGAAGGTACACCCAAGCCTCCACGCTCTTCGTCTGACTGCCTTCAGACTATCGAAAGACTCTCGAGAGCTAGAGGCTTTTCGAAGGAGGCAGCCAGAGCGATGGCTAGAGCAAGGAGGACATCCACTCTCAAAGTCTACCAGTCGAAGTGGGAAGTCTTCCGAAGCTGGTGCAAGTCGAAATCAGTATCCTCAACCAGTACCTCTGTAACTCAGATAGCTGACTTCCTTTTATACCTAAGGAAGGAAAGATCCCTTTCAGCTCCCACGATCAAGGGTTACAGAAGCATGTTGGCTGCAGTCTTCCGTCACAGAGGCTTAGATCTTTCCAACAACAAAGATCTACAGGACCTCCTTAAGTCTTTTGAGACCTCGAAGGAGTGTCGGTTGGCCACACCAGGTTGGAACTTAGACGTGGTACTAAGATTCCTTATGTCAGCAAGGTTCGAACCACTTCAATCAGCCTCTTTTAAAGATCTCACTTTGAAAACTCTTTTCCTCGTCTGCTTAGCAACAGCTAAAAGAGTCAGTGAGATACACGCCTTCAGCAGGAACATTGGATTTACATCTGAAACGGCTACATGTTCCTTACAGCTTGGTTTTTTAGCCAAAAACGAACTTCCTTCTCGTCCTTGGCCCAAATCGTTCGATATTCCAAGCCTTGCTAATTTGGTTGGAAATGAACAAGAAAGAGTACTATGCCCTGTAAGAGCTCTTAAGTACTATTTGAGACGTACTAAGCCATTACGTGGACAGTCAGAAGCTTTATGGTGCGCCATTAAGAAACCTTCTTTACCTATGTCGAAGAATGCAGTTTCTTATTATATCAGACTTTTGATTCGAGAAGCTCATTCCCATCTGAATGAGGAGGACCATGCTTTGCTGAAGGTAAGGACACATGAAGTTAGAGCTGTTGCAACTTCAGTGGCCTTCAAACAAAACAGATCTCTGCAGAGTGTAATGGATGCAACCTATTGGAGAAGCAAGTCAGTGTTCGCATCATTTTACCTTAAAGATGTCCAGTCTCTTTACGAGAACTGCTACACCCTGGGACCATTCGTAGCAGCGAGTGCAGTAGTGGGTGAGGGCTCAACCACTACATTCCCCTAATCCCATAACCTTTTTAATCTTTCTCTTGAAATGCTTTTATTGTTGTTTTTTGGGTTGTCCGGAAGGCTAAGAAGCCTTTCGCATCCTGGTTGATTTGGCGGGTGGTCAAATTCTTTCTTGAGAAGCGCCTAGATTAGAGGTTTTGATGAGGTCCTTTAGTATGGGTTGCAACCCTTCATACTTCAGCTCCTAGGAGTCGCTCAGCATCCTATGAGGATCGCGAGGCTCAGTAAGGAAGACGTACTTAAAAAAGGCAGAGTAATTGTTCAAGTCGACTTCCTTACCAGGTACTTATTAATTTTATGTTTGTTATTTTGAATAACTGCTAAAATGAAATACGAAATACTTAGCTCTTAATGTTAACATATATGCTGGTCTCTACCCACCCCCCTGGGTGTGAATCAGCTATATGATCACCGGGTAAGTTTAATATTGAAAAATGTTATTTTCATTAGTAAAATAAATTTTTGAATATACTTACCCGGTGATCATAAATTAAAGGACCCACCCTTCCTCCCCAATAGAGACCCAGTGGGCCGAGGAGAAAATTGGTTCTGTGTTGACATGGAGTACTTGAGTACCTGCTCGACAGATGGCGCTGTTGATGTACACCCCCACCTGTATAGCAATCGCTGGCGTATTTCGTCTGTAGGTTTTTCTGTCGGGCAGCAGAGCTGACAGCTATATGATCACCGGGTAAGTATATTCAAAAATTTATTTTACTAATGAAAATAACATTTTTGGCACGAAAGATTTTTGAATTATTCATTATTGTAGTGCTTAAGATCATAACAGTATTTTTATGTATAGAATTACATTGTTGTCTATTCAGTTTCTAGTCTAATGTGAAGTAGCCCAGTAAAGTGAATATCCTTTTTAATTAATGCATTTTTAAAGCAATATGAAATGAACAGAATTCCCCATTTAATTGCACGACATTCTGTTGACTCGATTCTAAGTTGTTCTCATTTTATATCGAACAACAGTATCAAAATACTCTTGAAATAAATGCATATTAATTACAAGCAATTGCATAATATATAGTCGTTTGGGTCATTTGGAACAAGGGTTGAACTTATTGAAATCAGGCACATTTTGGCTCGTTGATTTTCTGATTGGCTATTAACTTTGTTAGGGAACTGCTCTGGCTGGCTGGTACATAAAATATGAATTTCTAGGCCTGTATTGAAAATACATTGTACGATCGTGTGACACACGGTTGGTACATGAACCTCAAGGCAACAGGTAAATACATGTTCGAGAAAGTGACAATGTTACAGAGGAAAACCGGAGACATGATTATTCAGGTTCTTTTTAGTGCGAGGGAAGAGCGCAGATACAAGCATAATATATACAAAATAATTTATGTACGATCGTGTGACACACGGTTGGTACAACATGCTCCTTAAGCAGCAGTAAAAAGTTTCTATGCTTAAGCTCAATTGACACTCAAAATATGCAACATTAGGATGGAATAGACATATTTATCAATGGGTATAATAAGTCTATTAGGAATATTAAATGATGTCACTTTCATTACTTAAATACAGCAAAATATTTACTAATCAGTAACTGTGATGAATGCTTTCCCTTTCAATGTAACTGTCTTGCTTAAACTGGAAGTCTTATTCTGTAATTGCTCTCTGTGCTTTTTTTTCTATCTATCTACCATGGCACTTCGATACAGTATTATCTCTTGATCCAATAAAAGTTAGTTGTGTGAGGTAACTAATTAGAAATGAAAACATTTTCATATTTAGCTGTAAAATTTATTCATGGTCTGGTTATGCTTCCTATTAGTATCTTCTTAACCTTTCCTTTCCCTGCCTGTCTTTTCTTTTCTCAAACTGATTCTACTACTATCTAATATTGCATGAGGGTCTGCCCCTCTCTTTTATTCTTCTTCTGTACTTCTCTTTCTCTATTTTTCCTTATTCTTTCCCATCCCGAGTACCTGCCTTCGGGCTATAAACTGGATTGTATCCAGGGGTACTTATCCTTTCCCCATATTCCCCACTTCCCTATCCTTATCCGTATGGTATGGTAGTATCTTCTTCATTGGAGGTTGTACTATACAGTATTTAAGGATCATGACTGGTGACCTCTTGCTTGTAATTTTGGAAATTCAGATTATTGAATTTTTGCCTTGGAGAACATCCATATTTTGTTTCAAATAGTTCTTTTAATGAAAATAATATTTTTTTGTCTAAGAAGTTAATTTTTTATACAGTATTTATTTAGGCACATCAGGTCCTGTAGGCAACCCCTTTCTGACCTGGGTATATATTTATTTACTTTTATTATAAAAATTCCAGGTAATGTTATTTACAGTAGTATAGGCTCCATATAATTCCAGCATCTTCTGTGATTTTCTAAGGAGTATATTATCCATTTTCCTCATACAGTATACAGTACTACGTATATGGTATACGTAGATGTTTGCTGCAAGTTTCTCTAAGTCTATTCTTATTCTTTGTCTGCTTTTTTATATATTTATAATTTTTATGTTATGATTATGCTGAAAGATAGGTAAAGAATCCAAAATAATAACTAGATAGGGCAAAAGCCAAAAATGTTCAGAGAAAAATAGACAGAATAGAATATTATGTTAATCTTGTTCGTGTGTATGTATTTGGTACACGTATGTGTGTCTGTGTGGGGAGGGACAGTTTATTAGCTGAAGGAAGGGGCTTTGTATGCCCTGTAGGACCAAATCACAAATTTTGAAAGTAATTTGTATTTTTCCTAGCTATATAAACCTGAATCCTTTAAACCAACTTCCCTCCTCAACCATCCCTCTCATTCCTGGGCTGAGAGGTCAAAAGTGAAGCTCTCCGGCTGGGAGAGAGGGCGCGATTGCGTAATTCGCATTGTCACCAGTTGGATAACTGCTTTTCATCCAAGATTTAATGACCGTCTATAGCTTGCGCTGAAGCAATCTCCCTAATTAGAGGGATCACGTTTGCATTGCTAGGAAAAATACAAACTACTTAGAAATTTTTAAATTTTTTTTGATAAATTATAATTTACGTTTTCTTTGATATCAACCTATTTTTGTCATTAAAACATGAAAAGATAAGGAATTTTATCGCCTATATTTGGTGTATTTACCATTAGCAAAAATGAAAAATAATGTCCTTTGAAAGTAACATACAGTTTATAGATAGATAAAAGTCTTTATAAAAGGATTAAAATGTTTTGAAATAACTCCAAAATAATATTGTTTCAATAGGGCTCAGTCATGCTCCTAAAAAGCTTGTGTCATTTTGCTTTCACATATACTTTATTTATATTTGTAATTTCCTCTGGTAAAGAGTCATTGATGAAATGTGCATCATGAAAGATCATTGGTAGGTACTTTTGATTACTATACATTCATGCAGATTATGTGCTTTATAGATTGGTTTTGTGGATACCCCTACGGAAAAGCCATCGAGTATGAAGCGTCCTTTTCGATGTATTAATTCAGAATGTAGAGCAGAAAAGGATCTACTATTTGCTCAGCTATTTGTTCGTCGGTATTATGGTACCCCTCCTAGCCGAAAGTAAGTAGACTGCATGTCAGTGTCAGGCCGTGACATGAATTAGAAAGAAAATGAATTTCAATGTACAGTACAGTACTGTTTAGTTTTGTAAAAAAAAATGTTGTATTGTTTCTTTGAATGAGTGAGTGAGTGTGAGTGGTTATTTTGTTTGACCAGGGCCATTTTTATTTTCATTTATTGAAGTGCTTCTAAGACCCAAGTCGATTATATTTTCCAAAGATTTCACACTCTAATTCAAAGTACTCATTAAAAAAGTTGCCTAACAACTTATATATTACAAAAATGATTAACTATTATTTATTCTAATGAATATGAAGTGAAACAAATTTTTACAAACAAATGGTCTTCCTCTATTCCCCACATTTCAGTTGTTGAAGGCTTATGATAGAATGATCTGGGTTGTATGCTGAGACCTACTGAGTCTTAGAGTACTTTTTAGATGCTCACGTGTCATTGACTGGTGCTACTCTTTATTTTGAGAGGCATTATATTTTGTGGACACATTGAAAGGACTATTTTTTTTATTGGTTTTCATTTATAAATTCATTTTGCATTTAAAAAAAAAAAAACAATTTCCTAATAATATTTTTTCTCCATCTGTAGGAAGAGGAAAGTTTGCCGTAGATGTTTTGATAAAGTCAAGCAGGAACAGGACCATTTAACTGAAGTACTAGAGTCTGGACGTTTACTTTTAGCAGAGAAATTGCCTCCTCCCAAAACAACGGTTGTTCTGACAGATTCAGATACAGATCCCTCTGACTGTAAGTTTATTCAGTACAGTATTTAGTTACTATCCACACTATGATATGTTATATATTTTGTTCTTAAGATAAAATCACAGATTTTTCTAATATTATGTAGTAAATTGTTTACCAAAGTATTTCTAGAAGAATCTACAATACTGTCCTTTTACACATCCGTGTTCAAAATATTCCACCAAAAGATACTTCGTGGGTATTATTTTACAGTAGCCTAATGAGACCATTAGATTGAATTTGTCTGCTCCTTTATGTCTAGCCTAAGGTATTTGCTCTTGAATAAAAAGAGATAATTGGAACAAGGCAGATGTAAATAACGGTAAGTTTGACAGCTAGGCGTGAAGAGACCAAAAGAAAATATAAGACTGCTTCTTGTTTAGTTTTAGGTATTGTATAGGTCTTCTATTGCAGCGTTTCATAATTTCATACCTCTTTATTTTCAGCCCATGTCTCTTTTGCTTTTGTTGCACCTCATTTGGTCACTCATTTTGATTTGATTTTTAAGTGTAGTGTGCTGTGTGATCTCCAAGGACTTAACTGTAAAGGCTACAACAGAGAATCCAATACATCATAAAAATACCATAAAAATATTGTCTTCCTGCTCTAGTGTTAGCATATCGATGTGCAAAGCAATGACTCGATGTGTTGAAGGGAGACCCACATTTTTGGGCTCTATTGAACCCTTCACAGCCACTCTAATGCTGAAAATTATCTTGGTAACTAATGACAAGTTATCACCAATAACCATAACTAATACTGGAGACAATGCTACTTGCGCACTAGGATGCTCCAAGCTGCCATCTTTAGTCCTGTTACTGAGCTGTCAACACGTTCCTTGCTCAGCTGTGGGAAATGAGAAGTCTTCATTTCTTGTTAATTTATGTTACAGGTACCAAGTTACAATTTAGATATCCACTATTCTTAGTCATAGCAGTAACGTAATAGAGGGTTCAAATGGCTGTTCATGATTCTTTTTTGTGTTTTGTTTGTTTATGCGATTGGTTTTGTAGTGTATGATGCCATTCACTTGCAGCTTCTCCTCCAGATGGTAACTGGTGAAGGTCTTAGAACTTCTTCATTCTGCTTCGATAGTTGATCCAGTTTCAAAGCACATGTTGAACCTCAATTGAGTGTGGAGAAGAGAGACTCAGAAAGGGTTCAAGTCAGTCAGGTCTAGTTACTCAGTTGCTGCAAAATAATTCTCAGGCTGTGGAAGCACTTTGTCAGATTGGTTCTTCCACAGATTTCCATGATCTTCATACAGACGTATCCAGATTGTGTTGGGAGGTCCTTCAGAGGAGATTTGTGTGTTCAGGGAATGATCCCTTAAATTTGCAACATTCTACACAAATGCGTTGGAACTAATGACGGTTTTCCTGTCTTTTAAGTGGCTCAGTCCAAGAAGGAACTCTGATATCAATATATTTTATAGACACCCAGGTGACAGTATGATGCCTTAAGAGAGGAGAATTCTGCTTGAGAATTTTCAATGTTGTTATTCTTCCCTTTATAATGTTTATACCAGATTTGATAAACATGCGCAAACACAAAAAATACCTATAAGTGACTACCTGAAACATTTTATGGCCAAAATGGAATAGAAATTATTGGGATATCCTACAGACACATACCTGTGGCATTTTTCATCAAAGAAGTCGAATTCCTCATATATCTTAATAATTATACCAGATTTGGTAAACATGCGCAGACATAATAAATACCTCTAAAGTGACTCCCTGAAACACTTTATGGCCAAAATGGAAAAATATATCATGTGATATTGAAATGAAAAGTCTATTGAAAAGAACAGAACAAGGACTGGTTGATTTTCAGTTGCAGTACATGAGGATGGGTCATGTTTAGGTATATAGAGTAAAAGGAAGAACGTGGTGATCACTGATATAGAATGGGAAATGTAGTTGATATAATTTAAGGTTGAATTTGAAAAGATATTAAGGGAAGAAAGTAGATTATACTAGATGAAAGTAAATGTTGGGGAGAAAGTTTATATAAGAAAAGAGATTTTGGAATTTAGGATGCAAATGTAGAGATGTCATGTGTTCAAGGAATGAGTATTTTGAATGTTTCTTGCATGTGTAACATTGAAAAGCACTAGCTTGGAGTAATGCAAGAGTAAAAGTGATTTTAGGAAATATGGTGGTATGTGTATTTCTTGATTGACTAGCATTTGCTTAAGGTATATGAATAAGAGAAAGGTTTCAACTTTTATGGTACTACAGTGGTACCTTGAAGGCCAAATTTACAGTGATTTATTAAAAAACTGTTTGTTCCGTAACCGAAATACAAACCACGCTATTTACAAAGGGTTATTACTTTTAGCGTAGCTGAAATGGCGAGCCATTAGAATTTAACGAGGGTGTATTACCCCCGCGCTAGTTAGCGGGGGGGGGGGGGTTAGGGGAGTGGTAGCTAGCTACCCCTCCTCCCCCTCACACACAGGTGAATACTCACTTTAACTTTTGGCTCGGACTGTGACAGACGTCTCTGTCTTGGTCCTCGCTTGGCAGCCATTGTCTGTTTTGTCTTTACTTAATCGCTTACTTTTCTTTTACTCAATATATATGTAAACATGTTTTCATGTTTGTATATATATTTGAGTATAGAAATAAGTAAGTTTCCTTTTCAGATGTGTGTGTGTAGTGTACGATATCTACGTGGAGGCCTCGGCAGTTAGGCCACCACGGCGTATTTTATGGGTGGCGATCGAGTTTGACTTATGTCTTTCTCTCTCTCTCTCTCTTGAGGTCGTTCACCCTTTTACTACGTGTTACTACGCCCTTGTAGCCTAGCTTCCTTTCCGTGTGGGGGGTTGCTACGCCGTACGTTTGTAACAATTAGTTATGAATCTAATTGTAGTTGTTTTTTTTGTTTTTCAGCTTGTAGAACGATTCCTTTCGGGGTTTTCGTTCTTTCTTTAGTGTTCATTCATTTTTAAATTACATAATTACATAGTTACATAATTATAATTGTTATAATTCTGTTTTGGTTACAGCTCTCCTTCCGCGAGTGTAAGTGGTTGTGAGGGCACGTGCCTGTTGTGTAATTCTTGTTCCTTTCCCTCGGGATTCCTCTTCGGAGCCTTCCCGGGGGAATGAATGTGTACTAATATTATTTGTTTTATTTTTTTACAGTTACCGATCTAGTTCGTTTCTGTAATATAGCAACGGTGTGAGCTGTCTGGTTGAGTCCTGGGGATTCGGCTGTTGCTGCCTCCCCCCTTGTATTTTCGTCAGGGGCGTGTCTCCTTCTACTGGTAGTACTCCCGTGTCGACGGACAGCTCTCCAGTTCATTTTAGAACAGTCAGGAGGTTTGCCTCCTTGGGCGGATAACTTTCCTTCCGAGGGAAGTTTTTCCTGTCCAGGCTTGAGTTTTTTCCCTATTGGGGGGTTCTTCTCTTGCCTTTTTTTCGTGCGACTATGCTCTTGGTGCTGAGCGGTCGCACCTGCAGTTTCGCTCAAGGGGCTGGGCAACTGCAGGAGCTCCTCTTCGGAGGATTGCTCCTTTTAGGTCACTGGCTGACCAGTCTCTTCCACGAAGTGTTTCTCTTTCGTTCGCGAGAGAGTACACTCATAGAGACTCCTCTTCGGAGGTTTCTTCTGTTGCTGTTGCTGTTGGCCTCCCTCGCCGTAAGGCCCTCCGTCCGCCTCGTCGTAAGGGCCTCTCATCTCCCTATAAGGGTGCTTGAGGCGCCCTTTTGGATCTCCGTTTGCAGCCTACAACTCCTTTTTCTCGATCTTCCGCCTTGGTGCAGATGGACAGCAGTCTGATCTCGTCTTCCGACGGGCAACGGTCTTCCCGACGGACAACGGTCTGCCCGACGGACAGCGGTCTTCCGACGGACATCATTCTCCCGGCGGACAACGATTCCTTCGGGGCAAAGGGTTGCCCCCACGGGGGTTCTTCCCTTGCGTGTCAGGGTTTCCCTGCGCGCCCTTCTGCTCATCAGCGCGCTCCTGTTCGTCAGCGCTTTCAAGATGATCTTCCCTGCGGTTCCTGTTACGTGCCCTTTGCGCCCACGTTCGCCCTCGCGATCTAGAACTTCGGTTCAGGTCGGGGTCAAGGACTCTTATTCTTTGCGCAGGCTTCCACGCGTAGCCTTCTGCTCGTCAGCGATCATCAGCTCGTCAGCGATCATCAGCTCGTCAGCGATCATCAGCTCGCCAGCTATCATCAGCTCGCCAGCGATCTCCGGATCGCCCACGTGTGTTACAGCTGGCACGCCAACGTTCTCCAACACTTCTGAAGGAACATGGTTCGCCAGCTACTAGCTCACCTGTGCACGACCCTCAACTGCGGATGCTGATCGCCATCGCGCGACCCTCAACTGCGGATGCTGATCGCCATCGCGCAACCCTCAACTGCGGATGCTGATCGCACGACCCTGCATGATCGCCCGCTTACGCATGCTGCTCCTCATCGCACAACCCTGAACGATCGCCCTCCTGCGGATGCTGATCACCATCGCACCCTTTCACGCGATCATTCACCTGAGCATGCTGCTCGCCATCGCACAACCCTGCACGATTGCCCGCTTATGCATGCTGCTCCTCATCGCACAACCCTGAACGATCGCCCTCCTGCGGATGCTGATCACCATCGCACCCTTTCACGCGATCATTCACCTGCGCATGCTGCTCGCCATCGCACAACCCTGTACGATCGCCCGCTTACGTATGCTGCTCCTCATCGCACAACCCTGAACGATCGCCCTCCTGCGGATGCTGATCACCATCGCACCCTTTCACGCGATCATTCACCTGCGCATGCTGCTCGCCATCGCACAACCCTGCACGATTGCCCGCTTACGCATGCTGCTCCTCATCGCACAACCCTGAACGATCGCCCTCCTGCGGATGCTGATCACCATCGCACCCTTTCACGCGATCATTCACCTGCGCATGCTGCTCGCCATCGCACAACCCTGCACGATTGCCCGCTTTCGCATGCTGCTCCTCATCGCACAACCCTGAACGCTCGCCCTCTTGCGGATGCTGATCACCATCGCACCCTATCACGCGATCATTCACCTACACATGCTGCTCGCCATCGCTTACCATCACGCGGTCATTATCGCCAGCGATCTTCTTCACCTACGCGGCAGCACGATCCCTCGCCGTCACGCCATCGCTTGCGTTCGTCGCCTCGGACACGTGTTCATTTACCTGCCCACCCTCACGCCCACTCGCCTGCGCGCCCGAGCGATCGCTCGCCTGCGCGCCAGCGCGACCGCTCGCCTGCGCGCCCGCGCGACCGCTCGCCTGTGCGCCCGCGCGACCATTCGCCTTTGCGCGACCGTTCGCCCTCGCGCGACCATAGTTCACGGCGAATTCCACAGCCTGTGGTAGCAGCAGGGACGCGTGCTCCTAGACGGCACTCGGGATCACCTCCATCCAAGCACAGGTTGGTAGTGCAGGACGAAGACAGGTCAGTACAGCATTCTTCCCCACCTTCTTTTCAGGCAGGTACCGGTAGTGCCCACTCCAAAGGATCGCCCGACCCCTTTCACCTTAGCGAGGATTTCGGACTCTGTGTCCTTGGAGCAGCAGACATGGTTTGGTCCGCTGGCACGGGCGTTAATGAGGGTTATGAAACCAGCACTCGCCGGCCAGGGTAACAAACCAGCGGCTGTCTCTCCTACGCTGAAGAGAAAGAGAGGAGTGGACTTCGTGGTGACTTCCCCCAGGGCGAAGTTGGTTCCCAAGAGGTCGGTCTCGAGGGTCCCCTCTCCTGCACGAGTACTCTCTCCTTCTCCCGCCCTGGAAGGATTTTTGGCGGGGGGGCTTTCCGTTCAAGATTTCTCCATCGGACAAGGGGTGACTGCTTACCTCTTCCTCTGGGAGCTTACCAGGTTCTTTCCCTCCTCGGTTACGGCCCGAGGTTTGGTTCAAGGAAGCTACAGGAAGATCAAGGGTACTTTCCTCCTCTCGAGCTCAGGCACCTTGGCCTTTCATCGTTAAGTATCTACTTGCGGACAAGCTCGATGTTGTACCATCTGGACGCGCTGACTGAAGGCTTCCTTCGGGTGTCTCATCTGTGGAGGTCGACGACCTCAGACACCCTTCCATCCTTGAGAAGAGTTTTGTATGTGCCCAAGGACAGTGACTTAGACAGCTGCTGTGTGGAGTAAATCGACTTCCGGTTTCACTCCTCCAAGGCGCTTTCTTCCAGACTCTGCAGGGCTCCAGCGCCCTTTTCTTTCAACCACGTCGGCCTAAGTTATCGGCTACGACAACTGGGACAAGGTGTCCAATTGCAGTTTCCTCCTGTCAGGAACAGATGGCACGGGAGACTCCCCCGGGGGGGCATAGTCCTAAAAGGAGTTCACGAACTCTAGGATTGCAGGTTTTTTCGCTGGGAGGATGCTTAAGGTTACTCATCCGAATGACAGCTTCCCGATGCCCATTCCCGCACAATCTCTGTGAGTAGCCAAGGATATCGCGCCTGCCGTCTCTGTCAGCGAATTCAGTGTCTCTGAACCTCTATGCCATAGCGTCAGCAGAGTTGCCCGGTTGGGCAGAATGATCCATACCTTAGGCGAAGGTCTTCCTTAGGATCATCGACGGCTTCACCCCCGGCCCCCTCAGTCGATCCTTTCTTGTAAGGAAGGATCTGAGAGGGGATGTCCATAGTCGACCTCTCAGCCCTGATCAAGTTTGTCGAACAAACTTCGGCCAGTGTAGACCAGCAGAATCGATCAGACTGTTCGGCCAGTGTAGACCAGCAGAATCGATCAGACTGGTAACGAGGCGACAGGACTCCTTTAACCCTGGATCGGAAGGACGGGTACTTTCAGTTTCCATTCCATCCATCTTCCAGGGTGCTCGTCGAATTCAGCCTAGACTGCAAGTTTTCCTGCTTATGATGCAGTGTGGCTATCCCGCCGTGGCATAGCAGGTTTGTTTCCCCCAGAGAACTCTCCCTGCCTTCCTCTTGGCCGCTCAGGTGCAGGCTTCCGCCTCCTCTGCTGTTTGGAGGGCTGGTCAACTCCGGTAGGCTCGGGTTTCGACCTTCTTCAGCGCCGGGACAAGCTTCCGGATGCTGACCATGAGTGTGGGCTCATGGTATTTTGCTTGGAGCCTTCTCTTCCTCTGCCTCAACATCTGGAGTATCTGGCCATGATATTGAGTCAACCGCCTTACCACATTGGAAACCCCGCTTCTCGTCCATCCAGCGAGGTTAAGCAACGTCGGTACTTGGATGGGTGACCACCTGGGGACGCCAGATTCTGTTACCACATCCTCCGAGCCTTCCTTTCGGTTGACTGTGGCAAGACTGAGGAGAGTCGCAGTACCTGTTCTCAGTCAAGCAGAGCTTTCAGCCCTACTTGGAACGTTTCCTAGTTCTTCTTTCCTCATTGACCCGTCTATAGTCCGAACGGTCGCCTCAGGATAAGTTCCATGTGGGGCGATCCAAGTTCCGGTGGCTTCAGGCAATGTTTAACCGGACTCCCTGGCCCTATGGGACCAGCGGAACTATTAAACCTGCAATGGGTGTTGATCTATGGAGCCTCTTGATGGTAGTGGATATTCTCGTCCTTTCCCCACATTCTTGATGCGGTTCTCGGACTTGTCAAAGGAAAGGGGGGGGCATGTTCCGGTCCAGGCCTATGGTCAAGACCTGAAGGATACCTCTCCATCATTCAGGCAGGCTTAAGGGCCTTAGTCTGGCCCCTCTTCAGATCCTACAGCTCCTGCCAAGTCGCCCCGTTGCGCGTCGACTTCATTCTAACCAGCAGGGGACGCATTTTCACACCTTCACATCTTGCAGTAGAGATACCGGGATGATTGAGATTCTCTCAATTCCACCATCGGCTCTCTCATTCCAGGCAGGGGAATGTTTCTCTCAGACGATCCGAGCAGAGCCTCATAGAGAGAGTGTACCTAGGGGTCTTTGACCTTGGGTAACCAGCAAGTGCTGGTCTGGGGGACCTGATCGCGACACCTTGGAACCTCAAGCTTCCACTAGTCTTCCCCCCAGTCTCAGACCCCGAGACTCTGGCAAGATGCATTCCGGTGATGGTGGGACAACTTCGACGCCTGCGTCTTCCCTCCTTTTTGTCTGCGGACAATGGGTCTCAACAAAACCAGGTTGTCTGTCAACCTTTCAATGGGAGAGCTCCATTGGGACTATGCGCAGAACGGTTTCTGGACCCTCTGCTTCCCCTGACGGAACTCCCGGGAGAGCTTCTCCCACGGCGCAGACTACTCAAGCAACCACACTGCGACATCTCTCCCGAACCGGGGCGTCGCTTCGGCTTCATGCCTGGAGACACTACGCTTCCTCCTCTAGAAGAGACAACCCGCTACAGTCGCGGTACTGAGGTCGCGTCACCTGCGATAGTCATCCACAGGGGTCTCCCAGGCAAAGTGAAGAGTCTAAGGTGGTTGGTGCCGTGGGAGATATACCTCTTCCCGTGAGGCCTCTTCTCCAGCAATAACGGTCTTATTGCCTTTCGGCGGGAGGAAACTCCTTTCCGCTCTCGGCAATGAAGCCTGTCGCTCAGCCTTTCCCTGACCTTCAGGCTTAAAGGAATAACTTTTTCCTGCCCGCTGGATCTATACTCGCTCATGCGAAGCTACGATCGTCCCTGCCCTAGTCGGAGGAAGACCTCCAACTTGGAGCATGGCTCGGATTTTTAGTCCTTTAAGAGATCTTCTCAAGACCCTTTTACGACAGGCCTCGGATTGTATTCCGCCTTGGGTCTTCGGCTCACTCTGGCCACGGCCAGTGTGTAAGCAACCTTCTTGGTCTCTTACTACTCCCCCCTTTCTAAGGAAGAGGGGAAGGCAACATTCAGGCTTGCTCCTGAGTTGTTGGCTAGACTCAGAATCTGAGGGTCCCGACCCTTCGGTCCGATTCATTCAAGATTTCGAGTCTCCATTCTGTGTCTGATGTCCCAAGACCTTCTCTTTCTTGCCTGTAAGGAATCGAGAGGTTAGCGCTGGGAACAGCTGCAGTTTGGCCTCAGTTGCAGCCGATTTGGGAACACAAGGAGGACATGGGGGGAGAGTCACCAGTATACCTCTTCAGCCCGGACTCAAGGACATTCATCTCGACCTGTCTTCAGACCCTCCCCCGTCACGTCGCCCTACAGTAATACTACTCTGTGACGCAGGTGCTACAAGCTGGAGTCTGGAAGCGTCTGATGACCTTCGCAGCCCGCTTCCTGCAGGGCGTGACCCACAGGAGTCTCGATACGGTTTCTATCGCTCTGTGGTGGCTACACAACAGCTGGTCTAACCTCAGGCTCCTTTTTGGACAGGTAGCAGAAGGTTGAGGGCATTGTTATCAGGTTTTAGTCTGCATGAACGAAAGAAGTATGTCTGGCCCTTACTTCTTTCTTCATCATCCCCTCTACGGGGAAGCAGCATCCTGGTCTCTGCATAGCTGACCTCGAACCTCTGCAGGTAAACCATGCTTCCTTGTGTTCCGAGTATTGAGTCAATACTGTCGCGTCCCCCATACCCTGACGAGGTGGTATCGGGAACGTCCTAACCCAGAGTTCCTTCTGGAACTCCAGGTCAACTGCCTAGGACGGGTCACACTTCTTTCTTCACACACAAGCTTACGTAGGCCACATGGTTCCTTGCGGAGCAAGGAACTTGTGAGGTGCAGGGACTCCTTTTCTCGAGTGCGACTCACTCGGATTCTGAGTCCCCGGGTAAAGCCAAAGCCAGTATGGCTGGGGACTTTCCACCCTTCCTAAGGGATAAGTCACCCTTTGTAAATAGCGTGGTTTGTATTTCGGTTACGGAACAAATGACAAATTCGAAGATAATTTGTATTTTTCCTAACCATACAAACCTTAGCTATTTACACATATTTGCCCGCCAGCCCTGTCCCCCAAGACAAGTCCTACCTCTAAGTGAAAGTGAGTATTCACCTGTGTGTGAGGGGGAGGAGGGGTAGCTAGCTACCACTCCCCTACCCCCCCGCTAACTAGCGCGGGGGTAATACACCCTCGTTAAATTCTAATGGCTCGCCATTTCAGCTACGCTAAAAGTAATAACCCTTTGTAAATAGCTAAGGTTTGTATGGTTAGGAAAAATACAAATTATCTTCGAATTTGTCATGTTTGAATACCAAAGAAATTTTTCCCTTAAGAGTGAATGAAAATAGCATTGATTGGTTCCCCATCAAAGGATGATCCTATTATGGGCCTTTTTAAACAAAATTTTCAATATTGAAGTACATTGTAGCATATAAAATCATACCAAAAAACAATATAGTTATGATTGATATACTAAATGAAAATATATGAACTTCACTATACCTGAAATCAGGAGATTTTTATGGCTCCGGTGGAAGGTGTTGAGGATGGAAGAAGGAAGTGTTAGTTTTTTGGCAATAACTTTGATTCATTTGAGAATCTATTTACTAAAAATTGATCTAAGTTATTGCTGAAATAACTTGTTGCATTATGATCTAAAAAATCACTGTCATGCTGGCTACTAGCTTATCTTGAGGATAATTTTCTACAAAATAGTATTACTCAATCCCACTTTTCAATCATTTTCTAAATCACAGAACTAGGGACAGTGGATCTCTTCCCTCCTCCACCTGTGGAGACATGCCCATTTTTCCAGTGTGGATTGATAAACACACAAAAATGCTGAAACAAATGAAATTAACAGAAAAATTAATGGAATCTTGTTTTATAGATCTTACTGAGTGAGAGTGACATGTGAATTGGCTGGGTTACCTTTGTCATGGTCCTTGCAGATTGTCTCTCAAGTTGCCCAATCTCTTGAATTCTTGTTTAATTTCTGGGTACAAATATTTGAATATTTTCTTTGATTAACGATTTGTTTGAGTTCTGGAGCATTTGATCTGTGAGGTATTACTGTCTCTTGAAAATAAATATTTATTTATCTTTGATTAGTTGATTTTCCATTGGTAGTTAGGTGGTCTTGGTTATGTGGACTGGTTTTGAATAATTAACATTGTCAACAGCTGAAGTACTCATTGCAGATGCGAGTTCCACTGAAGGGTCAGAATTAGAAGTGGAATGTGATGAGGGTAAGACGTTGGAGGAAACCATTGAAAATATCATGACTGATCTTCAACTGGACAGCCAGATCAATCTTGGCGTTGCTCACCTAGACAAACGACTGAAAGCTGTTCAAGGTTTTTATTTAATTTTTAGTACTTTTTGTGTAATTGTGAAGATTTCTTATTCTAATAAATAATTTTTCCTGGTGAAGATTGCTTATTCTAATTAATGATTTTTCCCTGTGAAGATTGCTTATTCTAATTGATTATTTTTCCTTGTGAAGATTGCTTATTCTAATTAATGATTTTTCTTTGTAAGATCTTTAAATGTACTCATTCAAGTATTTGATCACTGATGTATTAGTAAACAATAACTTATAAGAGTGTATTTAGTTTGTGTCAGTACCTGATGTACCAGAATTTCTCATTTACCTTTTATAAGGGGTAAATAATTGAAGACTGGATCTATAGAAAGTTATGTCTTGTAGTTCCGGGGTTGGTAATTATTTGATGACAGTTACCTTTCTTATCCTCAAACCATACCTCAGTTCTTGCTTCTTTTCTTCTATGGTATGGTTGCTAGATAACTTCTTAACTTTTAACTTCTTATTGTAAGTTAATTGAATATGATATTGGGTAAATAATGCTAGAAAGTGTGCTGCTACGGTATTTGCCATTATACAGTATGTCTATTTGATTTTGTTCCAACACATAAACAAACCTTTCTTCCTTTGAATTCCATTTGCATTGTAGAGAAAAATAACTTACCAGACACCAGCAACGAGATAAATCGAATAGCAGGAGGTAATATGTCATTTCATCATCTAGTTAATTGACATCAACCCCCAAATGGCCTGGTGGTTCCCTAAGGGGTAGAGAATGGATTTTTATATTTCAGGGTAGACGTTGACACGCCTTTGAATAGAAGAAATGTGAAGATCAGTGGCGTTTCATAAGAATTTAGCCTATTAACCCTTTTACCCCCAAGCTATTTGGAACTTTCTAACCCTTAACCCCAGGCATTTTTTTTTTTTCAAGCACATTTTGCAGTATATTTTTCTTAAATTGCTCTAACAGCCTTAATTCTTCATAGAGTCAGGTTGGTCTCATTCTCTTGGAAAATGCCTGAAATTTCTTAAAAAATTATCAAAAATATGCAAAAAAAAAATGTAAAAACCATTTTTTTGCAAGGACGTACCGGTACGTCCATGGGGGGGGTAAAGGGATGAGTTTTGTGAAATGTACCAGTACGTCCATTGGGGGTAAAAGGGTTAAAACCTGCTTAAACTGATGATTTGTTTGTTAGGAAATATGGAAATTCAGTGGAATACTTTATCTTAAATATTCACATAAACATTTAAAATAAATGAGTTGGATAAATGAAGGTTAATAGAAGTTTTAGTATTCTGTAGTAACAATGTACAAACTTTTGATTTATGTTGTACTATGTGTTATTTTAATAATGTTCATTCTCTATTTATGTAGAGGGTTTTGACAAACTACATGCCGAAGAATACGCATCTATTGAGAAGGAGCTGGACATGGTTCGCACAGAATTCTACAACAGTTTTCGCCCAGAAATTATGGTTAGTTAAATAAATATTGTAGATTTGACTTTATCGTACATTTCATGAAGCCTAGGAATTTTATTTAATATTTGGAGACTTTTGTGTATAAGTGAATAGATTATTGCTAAAAATCTAGTTTATCAAATGCTCTCTTACTGACATCCTTAAAATACTAACATATGAATTTTGAAAGGTTTAGACTTGTAATAGCATACAATATTTAAAATGTTAAAATTTAGTATAATTGTAATCTTAAAAACAGAATAACTGGAAAGGCTATTAATAGCTAATTTCTTGAGCATAATTTTCTAAAGTCAAAGGGTGTTATTACCATTAGTGCTCCACATGTGGTAGACTATAGGCATCACTAAAGCATAATTGAAGCGTCCTTTCAGCCCATTCCCATAGCTGACCCCACCTTTTAGCCTTCCATCTTATCTCCAGTCTCACTCCCTTTCTTCTACCTTGTTGTTCAACTTTTTTTAACTTATACCTCATCATGCAATTGTGGGCTTTTCCCCAGTTGCACTTTGTTTGAGAATGGGCCTCCCTGTCCCAGTGCTGGGTCTTGTGGCCAAAGTTCCATAAAATAAATAAAATCATATCTAAGTGAAGGGACAATTAGTTTGTTGGTTAAAGCATTTAGTTTATGGAGTGGCAGTTATCTGCCATTGGAGCATGGCACAGAGATGCATTTTCAAGTAGAATGCTGCAGTGGCATTGTAATTCCTGTTGCGAATAATGTAAATAATTGTAAATAAGACATTAGTTTTGATGAAGTCTCTCTCTCTCTCTCTCTCTCTCTCTCTCTCTCTCTCTCTCTCTCTCTCTCTCTCTCTCTTTTTGGGAGTACAAACTTCCCATGGTGGTATTCAACATATGTTAGGTTAATGTGCTCGGGATGAGCGCTTTCATACCCTAGTTGCAAACAGTTCTCTGCTTAGCTTTTAACTCTGTTTTATTCTACTTCCCTTTCTTCTGTAATGCTATTTTACTTATTTCACACATACTTTTTCTACATTTGCTATTATGGCGAATACACAACCAAAAGTGACCATCACTTCAAATGGATCGGGATAGTAAGAATTGCACTGTTAGATTAAACTATTGTACCAATCACTTGGTACACTTGATTGTCCTGTTATTTTTTTCAATAGTATTAGCTCTAGTGTTCCTTAATGATATAAAGCATAATTGTTTTATTAAAATCTTATGAATCATAATATGCCTATTGTGGTCTTTAATATTTACAACATCAAGTCTATTTTTTCCCTGAGACAAGAAGAAAAAAAACCATCGTCTCACCATATGCACCAGTTGTACCCTTATTTGTTCTGTCTTGCTATTGCTGTGGTATGCATCTTAATATTTGTATTACCTGTGGGTTATTGCTACCTGTATATATTGATTACATTATGTAATAGTAAATCAAGTAGACTCACAGTGTTGGCCTCAATTATCAAAAAGTACCTGTATAATACTTGGTGTTAATTTATCAAGAATCAAGGAAGGAGGGATTTTTTTTTAACAATTTGTTGTACTTAGTAAAAGACACTGGCTAAGAGGAGGAAGTGACTACTACTACTACTAGCTAAGCTACAACCCTAGCTGGAAAAGAAGACTGCTATAAGGAAGGTGTTGACATTTCTGTCTTCATTTCTGGTGACAACAGCTTGCTTTTCTTAGATCCTCTTCCCCATCTTCCGCTTTTTATTAAAAGACAGGTTGTTTAGACACGATATTTCTGACAATCAGATATGCCAAATTTGGTCATTAGGGCATGGTAATTGTCTCACATTCAGGATGCCAGAAAACCTCAAATCAATCAATCAATCAATCAATCAATCAATCAGTCGTACATCATATTAAGATCTAAACAGCTGAAGTCAAACTTTTTTCTTCTCTTTGCCATCCTTTCCGTGCCTTCTGCCCATTGTGAGGGACGGGGTTACTTGATCTCTTTGGGGCAAGCTCTCAGTGTGACCTACATACATATACCAAAGGCACTTCCCCCAATTTTGGGGGGTAGCCGACATCAACAAATGAGACAAAACAAAAAAGGGGACCTCTACTCTCTACGTTCCTCCAGCCTAACCAGGGACTCAACCGAGTTCAGCTGGTACTGCTAGGGTGCCACAGCCCACCCTCCCACATTATCCACCACAGATGAAGCTTCATAATGCTGAGTCCCCTAGTGCTGATACCTCCGCGGTCATCTAAGGCACCGGAGGAAGCAGCAGGGCCTACCGGAACTGCGTCACAATCGCTCGCCATTCATTCCTATTTCTAGCACGCTCTCTCGCCTCTCTCACATCTATCCTCCTATCACCTCCTATTACCTATGGGTAATAATTATCCTCCTATCCTCCTATCACCTCCTATTACCTATGGGTAATAATTATCATGGAGCAAACACTTTCACAAAGAATATTTCCATTAAATACAAGACCAAGCAACACTTGTTTTGAATCTTTTTCTGAGGTAATTTTTGTTTTATATATTTAAATGTTTTTTATTTTCTATTACACAGGTAATTTTAATTTTACTCTCAATGTAGTTACTATTAAATGTGGGTAATTATAATCTGTCATGTTACCTGCAGATAATTCTTTTCTATTCGTGGCAACATCAAGACACTTTTAGGAGATTTTGCCTTCTGGTCCTGGAAGGCTTGTGTTATACAAGTGCAGTATTTACCTTCTGTGATTTGGAGTTTTCATTCAACAAACATATACTCTACCAAAGACTTGGTTTTGGTCTCCTTACAGTCCCCAAGTGGCCTACTGAACCCTTCATTCATACTAAACATATGAACCTTTCTAAACCTTGGCTCCACACCTGAATAGTGATTTGGTCATGTATTATTAGTGGGGTTATGATAAAACATTGAGTTATTGTACCACATATATTTTTTCATTATTATTATTATCATTATTATCATTATTGTTGTTATTATTTATTCATACCAAGCTATAATCCTAGCTGGAGAAGTAGAAAGCTAGAAGCCCAAGTGGCCCAATAGAGAAAAAAGCCCAGTGAAGAAAAGAAATGGAGAAGTTAAGTATAAACTAATTAAAGATTAATAAGAAATTAAACAAACCAAGATGAATAACATTATTGAGTAAATAACAGATAAACTATGAAATAAGATTGATGTCAAGCTGCACAGCAAAAATGTTTCTGCACCAAGTGCATATTCTGGATTCCCACCTATTCAACTATTTGACTCGTAAAGTCTCTCTACAATCTGGTAACATTGAAATTAAAAGCATATAATGTCAAAATTAACAGGGTACCTGTTACTAAGGGATGAATGATATAGTTTGGAAAAATTTTATCGTAAAGGATGGTCAGAATTTAGAAAAATCTTACAGTATGTACTGTACATTAAGTTAACTGCACTTCTGTGCCAGAGATTAATATCCAGATCAGGGAAAAATGGACTAAGTTTTTATTCCAACAGTTTCAGAGATGCAGCTATTGAAAATAGATAGGAGAGGAGTATTCAAAACATAGCAGAATCGAAGAAAATTGTAATTTCTTCGGGATAGTAAGGTTTCCAAAAACCTTCATAGAATTTCTTGGTATATAAATTTTTTGTGTAATTGAAGGAAAGACAGGCTAGATGTGATTTTAAAAAAGGAATTTGCAATCAAGATTGATCTTCAGAATTTTAAAATAGCAGATAGTTGAAGAAACAATGTCAATAACAAGATTTATCCAATATCTTGGACCTACTAGATGTCATACTTTGAATTGTGTTAGTGTTTAACTTTGTCCCCATGATTTCTACCTTGATTAGGGGAAGTCCCTTGGTAGATAGATAGATAGATAGATCTATTAAGAGATTCAGGAACCATAGGTCTTCACCCAGGTGACTGGAATATTGTAAAGCCCTCTCTTCATGCTTCCTTTCTTCTATCTTGCTGTCCAACCTCTCAACTTTACTTCATACTGCAACCTGAAGGATTTTTTCCAGTTGCACATGGGCACTGTATGTCCTCTTAGGCCTCAGTCCCAGGCCTTATGACACTAATTCACAAGTTTAATCCAACTTATGAATTACTCTGCTTTATACTACTGTAAATGCAGTTTCCAGAAAAAATCTAAGGGTCACTAACTGATATGCACTGGGGTTTCTACAGTACAGTAAATCAATTTGAAGCTGAGTATGGAAATAATTGATTTTAAAACTATGAAATTCATGTTTCTTCTCTCTAACCAACAAAATATTGATGCGTTGAAAATTTTGATCCATGTTTGGGACATGTAGAATTAATGGGTTCGTGTTTTGATTTAAAGCTTAATTTTTATATATAACTTATTGCTTGATTTAAAGCTTAATTTTCATATATAACTTATTGCCAAGACAGTCTAAGTATGCTATACAGTTAATCCATCCGCTATCGTGAGTCATCCATTTTTCCTTAGGTTGTTTATAGCCATATGCGGTACTTATGATACTTTTATCATTCATTCTTTTTTTGCTTTTTAAACATATTAAACTTGAAGTTGGGATTAAGTGGTGTAGGAAAAGAGGTTAGTTTATTATGATTTGGTCTCGAAAAAGGAAGTCTCATGATACACGAGATACATGATCAAATAATTTTTTTGGGGGAAATTTGGTGCTTGCACTATGCAAGATTGCAATTGTTACATGAGTATATTCCATGATATATATGTACGTATGATATATTTATAAATACTCAATGTACTGAGGGAGCGATAAGTGAACTGTGATATGTCAAGGGATTACTGTTTTAGACATTTCAATCTCTTTTATGATACTATTAATGCATTTTTTTCAATATTTAACTTAGCCGGTGATTATAATAGCTGCAACTCTGTTGCTCGACAGAAAACTCTAAGGAAAAATTCGCCAGCGATCGCTATACAGGTTGCGGGTGTGCCCAACAGCGCCATCTGTCGTCCAAGTACCCAGTACTCAATGTAAACAAAGAACTCAATTTTCTCTCTGTCGTGCTCCCGACAAGACGTGCTTATTCGCTGTTGCTTACTGGATTTGTTTTCACAACTAATTGGTGAAGTACACTATTCTAGTTTTGAGCTTTCGCTGTGCAGGCTTTTTCTTCACAATTCCTTGAACTCTTTTGATTACGGATTCTTTGTTGATGACCTTTTGATAGTTTTTGATTTCCCCTTTGACCAATTCAAAATGGCTGACCCTTCACAAGTCCCAAAATTTAGGAAGTGCAATGCTAGGGACTGTTCAAGGCGTCTTCCGAAGGCCTCTATCGACCCTCACACTGTTTGTTCCAATTGTCGGGATAAAACCTGTCAATTGGAAGATCGATGTGAGGAGTGCGTTGGGCTTTCGGAATTCGATTTTATCGAATTCCAAAAATATACACGTAGGCTAGAGAGAGATAGAGTTAGGAGAAGTTCCTCTCGTTCTTTTGACATTTCCTCTCCTCATGCCCCACAACCTATTCCTTCCCCTGTAGTGGTTGCTCCTAATCCCCCTTCTGGCACTCAGGAACCTTCGATGGCTGATATGATGCGTGCCATCCAAGCTCTGGGTGAGAGAGTTGAGTCACTGGCTAGTGACCGTAATCAGCTCATGGCGGATGTCAAGGAGCTGAAGTGTAAAAGTGCAGTGGGAAGTGACAAAGTGAGTGATAGTGTTGTGGATAGTGTTGCGCTTGAGGGTTCGTCTGTTCGTGCCTGTCGTCCTCCTAGTCCGGGACCTCTTGCAAGCTCCCAAGTCCAGGGGAGAAGCAATGTCGTACGACAAATGGGTTCGAGAGGCTTTAATCAGCGAACAGACGTTCCCTCTGTGGTTTCGGGCGTATCTACCCAAGATCGCCCCCACCACACAAAGACGAGAGAGCCCATTTATACCTCGTCTGCGGAAGAGGTTTCTCGCAAGAAACCATGGACCAAGGTCTCACGACCGTTGAAGCGCAAGTCGGTCCCTTCCGCGCAAGTCCAACGGCCCAGCTGTAGCCACTGGGTCAGTTCGGACTCGCTGCAGTCATCCGATGACTACTCACCTCCTAAGAGAGGTAAAGCGGTACCGCTTCAGACAGTTACACCGTCTGTCGCCGCACCTGCTCCTGTAGACCCTAAGTGGTCTTTACTGCAAGACATGCAGTCGCAACTCACGTCGCTTATGCAGGACTTTCGTGCGGAGAAGGTTGCTGCCGCACCAGTAGCTAGTGCAGCTCCTTGCCTACAACCACCCACACGTTCGGTTGTGCGTCCTGGGGACGCTGAGGTAACCTTCTCACGCACTCCAGTTGAGAGAGTTCCGCCACCCATGCGTTCCAGTGTGATCTGCCAGCCGCATGTTGACGTTCAGCGACGCACGGAGGTATCCGTTGACGTCCGTGAGGTTCAACAACCTTCAGAGTTGTTTTGTTTTGACGCGGTGCGTCAACCTCCGCAACCCAGTGTGGTTGCCACTGCGCACCCACATCAGTCTAGACAGTCTGGAGTAGACGCTGTGCGTCCCCGCGCTGCTATGGTTGTTGCCAGCTCTCAGACTGGGCAACAGTTCCATGACGTTGCGTCCGGCTCAGTCATGCATGCACCCGTGCGGCCGGACTCAGCCAACCAGCCGTTACCCACTCCGTTGCCGTTCCCTCATCAGTTATCGGATGAGGGACTTTCTGATGATGATGGTGCTGCTCATGAAGATGAACCACACTCAGAACTGGACGAGCCCAAGTCTACGCAACCCTCTTTGGACTTTAGGAAAGTTTTGGCCCTGTTCAAAGAGATGTTTCCGGACCAGTTTGTGTCTGTAGCTCCGCGTTCGCCTCCGGCAGAGTTTGTGTTAGGCATGCCGTCAACTGCTCCTGCCTTTACTAGACTCGTCCTCGCACGCTCGTCCAAGAGAGCTTTGCGAGTGATTGGAGAATGGCTGCAGTCCATAAAGAGTTTAGGGAAGACAGCTTTTACGTTTCCCCCTGCTAGACTCTCTTCTAGATCGAGCGTCTGGTATGCCACGGGAGAAGTTCTCGGCTTGGGAGTTCCTGCCTCTGCCCAGGGCGACTTCTCAAGTCTTGTAGACTCTCCTCGCCGCCTAGCCATGAGACGCTCGAAGATATGTTGGTCATCTTCGGACCTGGACCACCTTTTAAAAGGGATTTTTAGAGCCTTCGAGGTATTCAACTTCTTAGACTGGTGTCTAGGAGCTCTAAGCAGAAAGATCTCTCCGACGGAGAAGGAGACTTCCTTGCTCATTATGTCCTGCATGGACAAGGCCATACGTGATGGGTCAAATGAGCTTGCTGCATCCTTTGTGTCCGGAGTCCTCAAGAAGCGTGAGAACCTGTGTTCATTCCTTTCAGCTGGAGTTACACCATGCCAGAGATCCGAACTTCTGTTTGCTCCTCTTTCTAAGTGCCTTTTTCCAGAGGACTTGATTAAGGAGATTGCTGCTTCTTTGATACAGAAGGATACCCATGATCTTGTTGCGTCCTCTGCTCGCAAAGCTACCCCTTTGCCTACCTTGTCAGCGAGACCAAGGATGGACACTCCAGCGTCACGTTTTATTCCGCCCTTTCGTGGCAGAGCCTCCAGCAGAGAAGGTGCTCGTGCCGAAGGGAGACGTGGAAAGAAGAAAGGAACCAAGTCCTTTAAGGGCAGAGTCTGACTGCCAACTTCTTCAGACAGCAGTGGGAGCCAGACTCAAGAACTTCTGGCAGACCTGGGAAAAGAGAGGCGCAGATGCTCAATCTGTGAAGTTGCTCAGAGAAGGGTACAAGATCCCGTTTGTACGAAATCCCCCTCTAGCAACGTCCCCCATCGATCTCTCTCCCAGGTACAGAGAGGAAGACAAGAGACGGGCATTGAAACAGGAAGTGTCTCTCTTACTAGAGAAGGGAGCGGTAGTCAAAGTCCTGGACCATCAAACCCCAGGATTCTACAACCGTCTCTTCTTGGTGTCCAAGAAGACAGGAGGGTGGAGGCCGGTGCTAGACGTCAGTGCGCTGAACGTCTTTGTCACAAAGCAGACGTTCTCCATGGAGACCACAAAGTCGGTTCTAGCAGCGGTCAGAAGGGAAGACTGGATGGTCTCGTTAGACCTAAGGGACGCCTACTTCCACGTCCCCATTCACCCGGACTCCCAACCTTTTCTGAGATTCGTTTACGAAAAGGTTGTCTACCAGTTTCAAGCCCTGTGCTTTGGCCTAAGCACAGCTCCTCTTGTGTTTACGAGGCTGATGAGGAATGTAGCCAAATTCCTTCATTTAGCGGACATCCGAGCCTCCCTCTATTTGGACGACTGGCTTCTCAGAGCTTCTTCCAGTCGTCGCTGTCTGAAGGATCTAAAGTGGACTCTAGATCTGACCAAGGAATTGGGTCTCCTTGTCAATATGGAAAAGTCTCAAGTGGTCCCATCCCAAACTATTGTGTATTTAGGGATGGAGATTCACAGTCTAGCTTTTCGGGCTTTTCCGTCGGCCCCCAGAACAAGCCAAGCCCTGTTATGCATCCAGAACATGCTGAAGAAGGAACGATGTTCAGTCAGGAAGTGGATGAGTCTGATAGGGACGCTATCATCCCTGGAACAGTTCGTAGCATTAGGAAGACTACACCTCCGTCCTCTTCAATATCACCTAGCATTTCACTGGAAAAAGGACAAGACGCTAGAAGCGGTCTCGATTCCCATTTCCGAGAAGATGAAGTCTTGCCTGACATGGTGGAAGGACAGTATCAACCTCAGAGAGGGTCTGCCCCTGGCTGTTCAGACTCCCAACCACGTTCTCTTCTCGGACGCATCGGACGTAGGCTGGGGCGGGAATGCTCGGGAATATGGAACTCGAGTCAAAGGACAATGCATATCAACTGCAAGGAGCTACTGGCAGTACATCTGGCCTTGAAAAGCTTCAGGTCTCTCCTTCAAGGCAAAGTGGTGGAGGTGAACTCGGACAACACCACGGCTTTGGCGTACATCTCCAAGCAAGGAGGGACCCACTCACTGACGCTGTACGAGATCGCAAGGGACCTCCTCACCTGGTCAAAAGGTCTAAACATATCGCTACTTACGAGGTTCATCCAAGGCAACTTGAATGTCATGGCAGATTGTCTCAGTCGGAAGGGACAAATTCTTCCAACAGAATGGACCCTCCACAAGGATGTATGCAAGAGTCTTTGGGCCACCTGGGGCCAGCCGACCATAGATCTCTTCGCAACCTCGATGACCAAGAGGCTCCCAATTTATTGCTCACCAATCCCGGACCCAGCAGCAGTTCATATAGATGCCTTTCTCTTAGATTGGTCTCATCTAGATCTATATGCATTCCCTCCGTTCAAGATTGTCAACAAGGTACTGCAGAAGTTCGCCTCTCACGAAGGGACAAGGTTGACGCTAGTTGCTCCCCTCTGGCCCGCGAGAGAATGGTTCACCGAGGTACTTCGATGGCTAGTAGACGTTCCCAGAACACTTCCCCTAAGGGTGGACCTTCTACGTCAGCCACACGTAAAGAAGGTACACCAAGGCCTCCACGCTCTTCGTCTGACTGCCTTCAGACTATCGAAAGACTCTCGAGAGCTAGAGGCTTTTCGAAGGAGGCAGCCAGAGCGATTGCTAGAGCAAGGAGAACATCCACCCTTAGAGTCTACCAATCGAAGTGGGAAGTCTTCCGAAACTGGTGCAAGTCAGTATCAGTATCCTCGACCAGTACCTCTGTAACTCAAATAGCTGACTTCCTTCTATATCTGAGGAAAGAACGATCTCTTTCAGCTCCCACTATCAAGGGTTACAGAAGCATGTTGGCATCAGTCTTTCGTCACAGAGGCTTAGATCTTTCCAACAATAAAGATCTACAGGACCTCCTTAAGTCTTTTGAGACCACGAAGGAGCGTCGTTTGGTTACGACCTTCTCGACCTTCTCGACCTTGGCCAAAATCGTTCGATATTCCAAGCTTATCGAATATGGTTGGAAATGAACTAGAAAGAGTCTTATGCCCTGTCAGAGCTCTTAAGTTCTATTTAAAACGAACTAAACCTTTAAGAGGCCCGTCTGAAGCTTTATGGTGTTCAGTTAAGAAACCATCTTTGCCTATGTCAAAGAATGCCTTATCCTATTTTATCAGACTATTAATACGAGAAGCTCATTCCCATCTGAATGAGGAAGACCAAGCTTTGCTGAGGGTAAGGACACATGAAGTTAGAGCTGTCGCAACTTCCGTGGCCTTTAAACAAAATAGATCTCTGCGAAGTATAATCGACGCAACCTATTGGAGAAGCAAGTCAGTGTTCGCGTCTTTTTATCTTAAGGATGTCCAGTCTCTTTACGAGGACTGCTACACTCTGGGACCATTCGTAGCAGCGAGTGCAGTAGTGGGTGAGGGCTCAACCACTACAATTCCCTAATTCCATAACCTTTTTAATCTTTCTCTTGAAATGTTTTTTATTGTTGTTTTTTTGGGTTGTCCGGAAGGCTAAGAAGCCTTTCGCATCCTGGTTGATTTGGCGGGTGGTCAAAGTCATTTCTTGAGAAGCGCCTAGATTAGGGGTTTTGATGAGGTCCTGTTGTATGGGTTGCAACCCTTGATACTTCAGATCCTAGGGGTCGATCAGCATCCTGAGAGGATCGCGAGGCTCCGTAAGGAAGACGTACTTAAAAAGGCAGAGTAATTGTTCAAGTCGACTTCCTTACCAGGTACCTATTTATTTTGTTTTTGTTATTTTGATAACTTCTAAAATGAAATAAAAATTCTTAGCTCATAATAATGTAAACATATAATGCTGGTCTCTACCCACCCCCCTGGGTGTGAATCAGCTATTATAATCACCAGCTAAGTTAAATATTGAAAAATGTTATTTTTATAATAAAATAAATTTTTGAATATACTTACCCGGTGATTATAAATTAAAGGACCCTCCCTTCCTCCCCAATAGAGACGCAGTGGACCGAGGAGAAAATTGAGTTCTTTGTTTACATTGAGTACTGGGTACTTGGACGACAGATGGCGCTGTTGGGCACACCCGCAACCTGTATAGCGATCGCTGGCGAATTTTTCCTTAGAGTTTTCTGTCGAGCAACAGAGTTGCAGCTATTATAATCACCGGGTAAGTATATTCAAAAATTTATTTTATTATAAAAATAACATTTTGTGTAATTTTCTTCTTTCCTTTGTAGTGGCTACCAGGCCTCGATATTGGTCCATCAAGTACTGTCATTCATCAGCCAGACGGGGTAAGTAGAAAGAGAACATAATCAGTGTTTGTGTTTGTTCTTACATGAATATGTACAAACCATCGTTCTTTAATAAGAGTATGACTTTAGTGAAGCTGGAATGGATATTCAAACTTAACAAGGTAGTAGTAGTAGCTGACGTGTAAGTCCGACCCACTTGCCGGGTAGAGTAATCTTTCTTGAGGAAGAGAGAAGTTGTGCGTGCTGAAGAGATATCTGTATGCACTGCCATTGCTTGTATCTCCTTCGGATATGAGACCTGCCGAGGGAGAAGTCACTGAAGCACAGAACAAACGATCGGGCTGAATCTCACGAAACGTCGACCGATTCCTTTGCATGATTTCGTTGGCGGAGTAGTGCCTTGCCAAAACACAAACTTCCTAATCGGACTCTTTCCCTTTTGGATGATGAGCTTGGGCTCAGTCATAGCTTCCCTTTTGGATGTTGCTTGTGTCCTCATAAGTTATGATTTGACCCCTAGACTACTTGTAAGCCTCGTCCTCAGCGTTATGATGGGAGTAACACTTGACATTTCGTATATCACTAGATATTCTCTAAAGAGGAAGGCCTTCCTCTCCCTTGATCTGGAGTTTGTCTCCAAGAGCCAGAATGTAGCCTGGCACAACTCAAATCTTATATCCCTCTTTATCTTTTCTTTACAAGTCTGTTGTTGGATGATTCAAGTCTCCTGTGAGGATATGACGACACTTCTTAGAAAACTCAGGTCCTCTTGTGGAGCACCAAATACTTTTTTGCTCCAAAAGAGGGGAGATGAAGATATCCAAGGACATTGCTTCTGAGTCATGCATCTTCAGACGTGCTGATCCTATGAGATTCCGCAAGGACCATCCTGGTTTGAACAAGGAAAAAAACCTGTCAGTGGTGCTAGTCCTGAAGGTAGGAGCCTGGTACAATAGACAGCTGCCCACTACCTATGAGAGTTTACCCACAAGTCTCTGGATTACCTTAACGTTGGTCCTCTGGTAGCCATCTGGCAATTCGTGTTGCGAACTGAGCTCCCTCACTGGACATAAAGCATCTCATCTGAGAAAGGAGTTGCAACATAAGTCTAGAAGGAGAGGTAGAATGTCTGGCTGTTCTCTTCATTTTTTCCCTCTATTGGGGTGAAGCATATGCTGAACTGGATGCTAGAGGCATGTGTATCTCATGACTCTGTAACTTTTCTTTTCCGGCAAGTTTTACATTGAAGTATATTCTCCTACCTAGGGAGTATCCTAACATCAGATCCCACAAGCAAAAAGGACGTGGAGAACAGGATCAGGGCAGCCCACTCCGCCTTTGGCCGACTCAACCGCCGCGTATTTAACAACCCCGCACTGACAATGACCACCAAAATAATGGTGTTCAGGGCAGTAGTCCTCTCCACGCTCCTGTATGCATGTGAAACATGGACGCTATATAGAAACGATATTAAAATCCTAGAACGCTTCCAACAAATGAAACTGAGGCAGATCTTGAAAATCCCCTGGGAGAGCCACACCACCAACATTGAAGTCTTAGAACGTGCCTCGCTGACCAGCATGGAGGCCACCATCATCCACCACCGCCTCCGCTGGATAGGACACGTGCATAGGATGGATCCATCTAGGCTCCCAAAGAAGATATTCTACGGAGAACTGACCCAGGGCACCAGACCACGAGGAGCCCCGAAAATGCGCTATAAAGATCAACTAAAGCGCACCCTGGCTCTAACTCACATCCATCCTTCCTCATGGGAAGAAACAGCCAGGGACAGGAAAACCTGGAGGAGTACAGTACACCATGGCACCGTGGACTTCGAGGAGAGGAGGAGACAAAATGAGGAGGCTAGGAGGAGACAAAATGAGGAGGCTAGGAGGAGAAGAAGGAGAGAGCGATTAGAACAGCCCCGCCCACCACCTACCCTCCCTTGTGAACACTGTCCGCGACTCTTCCACCACAGACTAGGACTTAACAGCCACATCAGGCATAAGCACCCACCCCACAGATAGGAGGCTGATGGGTAACGACAGAACCCAATACTCGGACACAAGTGGGCGCCGACGACGATATCCCCCCCCCCCCATCCTTGTAGACAAAGAGGAAGATGGATGGTGTTTATGCAAACTCATTTCTCATAATGATTGCATTCAGGCTCTATATCTTTACTGATATACTGTAGGTCCTCCCATGACTGCCTACCAATCTCTTGCTCACCCTAACACATTTGACATCCTCATGCTCGGGTTGTCAGGAGGTTAACATCACTTTTGCTCTTCCACAAGACCAAAGTTCTTAGATATTTCCCCGGGTTAGTAAACCTGCCAGTCTTATTTATAGGGACTTCCACCCTACTGAAGCCTAGTTTCCTGCTAAAAAATGATGGTTTGTATTCATGTATTTTTCTGAACTTTACACATCCTAGTCCTTAAGGTTAAATTGCCCATCTTAACCGCCCCACAAGTCCTAGGTTAAAGTCACAAAATGGTTACTATACCTGGCACGTGGGTGGGGCACACCCACAACCCACCAGCTACTATTGTTACTTCGCTAAAAGTTAAAACAGCCCTTCCAACTTTGCTGATGTTATACTCTATTAAAAGATGCAGTTTTATGTATTTACGAAAATTACAAATTAATATTAAGATTATATTGTACAATATTCAGTAACACTATGCTTTATGAGTTTTATTGCATACTACTTTGTCAGTGCTTCTTTATAAGATGGTTGCTCCTAGAAAAGTTGTGAGATATCCTAATAAGATTTACTCTCATTGTGTGAGGAAAATTATTTATTGTTAAACATATTCCTCTTTCCATTGTTCATTATCACCTGATGTCTTCCTGTTTATATCAAGTTATGATCTGTGACACTAGGATCTAGTGCTAAGTTAAAGTCAAATGAGGCTGTAAAGAATAGGTTACTAGGCAACATTGAGTACTTTTATTTTGTTTAAGGTTGTCCAAAAACTTATCTCATTCATCCAAATTGGGCACTGCTGTTTAAAGATGAAGTTATTATGACCATAAAGCAACTACATGAACCAAAATCAACATTCCTTTGTTATAAAGTAACAGACCAATTGATATAAAGATGAGGATTACATAACTTCTATAAGGGAATGTAGTTTAAATTTTACTTTATGTGAACATTTAATTGAGGAAAAGACTTGGATAGATAACAGCAGTCCACATGATCTGAGAAAATCCACAGATACTCAAAATGAATTCTTTTGATCAGATTACTATTGGCACTACAGTAAATGTAAACAAGTCAGCAATTGGCTGCCATGACATTCAGCCAAATTTACTGGGAAAGTTGTCTTTGGTTTTCAGGCAAAGGGTATTTGGTAGAATGGCTGTAACTGGAATTTATTGTTCTTAGATACACTTGAATTACTGTATACACTATGTGTACTTAGGGACACTTACATTCAGTAATGATGATGATGTTGTTTGTGGAGGGAAAAAGAGAATAAACTGACAATTTTCAAAACATATGTTATATGATGGAAAGTTATGAATGAAGAATGTAATAATTTTATCTGCATAATGATAAATTGTTGTGCTGTAAGTGGCCTCAAACACTTCCTTGTGAGAGTATAAAATAGAATGAGATTTGTTTATGTTACAGTAAGCAATGGAAACATTTCAGCCAAGCTGTAAACTATACCAGGTAACTGGACTTTTTCAGACATCCGAAGTTATAGCAGAAAGTTCCATCTTCAAGCCCAGTGAGAACTTGCCTCCAGTAGGACCACTGAACCGATATCAGCTGCATCCCGGTGAAATGTGCTTTTGTATGAAGTATTCTCTTTTTGCAAGATGGGTTCAAGCACAAGTCATTGAAGTAGAAAAATGTGAACCAAACGTTAGTGTTTTTATAGTTTTGGTAATTTGCAAACTCTGACATTTTTGTTATTAAAAGCAAAATATTAAACTATCAGTTGAATGAATTCTAGATGGATAACTATTGGTTAACATTGGAGTTGATATAGAATGATTTATGTATTCAGTCTCAAATGAATCTGTGTACTTAGCCTCTTATAGTTCTGCAAAATTATTAGTTATTTTAAGATTTTGTGATTATGTCCAAGCAGTAATTGTGATAAATATATTACAGAAAATTTACTATTCATTCAAGCCTTAAATCATGGTTGAGATAAACATTATATTACAGAAATGGATTTCTGCTTCTTATGCCAAGTTTATTTCTATTAATTTACCTTTGCAGTACAGTATACAATTCAAGTCACATTAATGTAAGAGAAATCTAGAAAATATATTAGTATTACACAATTTGTTGGTTGTTTTTCTATGATTCTAAGATATAAGATAATGTTAATTTTTAACGTCTTAAGATAGTAATAGTACATATGATATAGACATACATAAAGAAAGAAATGAACAATCAGTAGATGATAATTTTACTAGTTTTGCCTTGTATGCAACAAATGCTTCATCTAGTAAGGCATTGCAACTTCAGTAATTATTTTTATTCTCCTGCTTTATTTCCTGTCAGTTAATATTTTTGTAATATCCATGCTTTTCCACTTTACTTGAGCAGGTGTTCTTGCCTTTGGAACCAACAGTTATCCTTATTTTGTATAATTATAACATCATAAGTTATCTTTAATTCCAGAATACTTTTTACAAGGTAATTTACAATAGTACAAGTACCAAAAGTTCCGGCTCCGTACGTGTCTTACCTGGGCGACAAATAGCCTACTTTGATAAGTGCTTGACGAAAATACCAGTGGGAACTCGTGTCATTGGAAAATATAAAGATGAAGACCCACAGAACTTGGCGATGTCAGGGTCTTTTTATGTTGGTGTCCTGGCAGAGATTCCTACTGCAGCTAACAAATACAGGTGATTAGATAATATTTTTATGGTGTTATTTCTAATGAAGTTAGTTTCTGTGAAGTAAAATTGATACTGTCAATGAATGAACCCTGCCGTTCATCTCGGTTTTCTTGAAACTGGTTAAATATTGATGTCTATATTACTAAAACTTTCCCCTTTTCTTAACTTTTAATAGACTTCCCTTTCTAGTGTAGTATTGACATGATATGGCAGTGTATGGCAATACTTGTGTATGGGTACGGCATATCTTCGTTTTTCAGTTCTCTCGTGGCCGCATTACTGTATTGACCCCTCGCCCGCACTCCAAACTATGATTTTATGAAATAGAAAGTTCTGCAGAAACTCATTATTGATTTTATAGATTAATTAGCGATGTATTTTTCTGGTTTTACTATGTCTTTGTGTCATATATTTTGTTTGAATAACTTGTGAGGAATATAGTTCCTTAACAGTTAACTTTATGAAGTAATATGTTGAGTTTGTGACTGCCCCAGTAGAATATAAGTTGTTAAAGCAAGTTATCATTTAGTTCAGAGGAAACTCCATAAAAGACCAGGCTATAGGAGGTCCTTGGGTTAGAAGGGTATCGAGTTACGACAACATAAGGTACATAAACAAATCAGTGTAACTCAGATTTGAGTAATGATGTTTGGTTCATTAATACGACAAATTACTTGCCGACTCAAAAAGTAACTTAACGCCATCACCTGGCCACGTAGTAGTGTGTTACGCATCAATTTAGCATCAGTTCGCCATACTGTATTAGTTTATGGTATGTATTTGGGAATTCGTTGTTGCTCTTTTTTTGGATATTTTTGTGCCTTTTTATGCTTTGCATCATGTCCGGAAAGTGTATGGGAGAGACTTCTGATGGTAGTGCATCCAAGAAAAGGAAAACCATTACAATGGAAATTAAAGTGAATATACTGAAGCAAAATGTAAAAGGGGAAACCCCTATGAGCGTGGGTTTACGCTGTTTTACTACACCTTACATTGGTAATTATTTGGGTTGTCAAGTATTAGTCAACTCGCGGATGGTGAATCTGCAGTGGAAGAGAATTGATTGTAGTTGCTATATGTATAAACATTTCAGTCATGTGCAGGAATATTAGAATACAATACACTTATTGGCAAAACAACATACTTTTCCATATTATAATTAAAAGAAAAAATCAAGTAGTTTTGTTACAGTATTATGAGTTTAGAAATTGACATAATTATATCCTATGCCAATTTGCCAAACTATCTCTTTAAATTTATGTCTGGCATAGTTTTAATTTTATAACTGTATTGCATTATTCTTTATGAGATATGATATTTTTCCTAATTGTACTTGGCACAGTACCTTATATACTTTTCATTATCATACCTTTAGTTATATATCAGATATTTTTCAAGGTTTTCTTTTGTATTAGGCAACTGCTATTTTTCAGTAATGTATCTTATTTTCCATTAGGTACCTGGTATTTTTTGATGATGGATATGCCCAGTATGTCCACCACAACGACATTCGGGTTGTAACAGAGGCATCAGCTTCCCCGTGGGATGATGTTTCCTCAGACTCTCGAGAATTCATAAGAGAATATTTGCAAATGTACCCTGAGAGGCCTATGGTGCGTCTGCAGAAGCACAACTTTGTCAAGACTGAATATAATGGTCAGTAACTCCATTTTGAGTTTTTTTTTTATTATGGGCTCAGTTTTGTTTAGAATTTAGCATGTCTGTTGGTCCATCCATATACCAAGGCACTTCCCCCAATTTTGGGGGGTAGCCGACACCAACAATGAAACAAAACAAAGAGGGGACCTCTACTCTCTATGTTCCTTCAGCCTAATCAGGGACTCAACCGAGTTCAGCTGGTACTGCTAGGGTGCCACAGCCCAACCTCCCACATTTCCACCACAGATGAAGCTTCATAATGCTGACTCCCCGGTGTCTGTTGGTAAGAAATAATATTTTTCTCCGCCATCTTACATGTTACTGAGCCTATCATTCCTAATGTAAAGGCCATTTGTTCCGTAACTGGAATGCAAACCACGCTATTTATTAATAAATAGTTAAAGTTTATATCGTTAGGCAAAATACAAATTACCTACGAATTTGTCATGTTTTAGCTTAAGTCCTGCCAACAATAAAAAAAAGTTTAGTCATTTGGCCTGGCTTTATAATTTTTTCCTGTTCTCAAATAACAGAATTTTAATGATAAAATTTATTATTGTTATACTTGCCTGATGTTCATATTGCTTCTACTCTAAGCTGTGTCGTCATCTACCCCAAAATGAAAATTCCCCGTTCTCTTCTTGCAAAATGCTTCTCGGCTCTGGGAACTACCACACCATCAGATGGTTGGTGGCAACTATTTAGTTGATGATACGACTTGTTATCCTACTGTTCAGTTTTCGAATGTGTAATTCAAGCACCCACTCTTCCAAATCACTTTGTATATGCTGCATTATTTATATAGTTTTATTGCCATATTCTATGTTAAATTCTTTTGATAATAATGTTGATTTGAAAGAAAATAATTTAATATATCTAAAAGAAATGTATTATGCTGCTGCCTCCGATGCCTTAGATGACCGCGGAGGTAGTAGCAGTAGGGGATTCAGCATTATGAAGCTTCATCTGTGGTGGTTAATGTGGGGGGGGGGGGGTGGGCTGTGGCACCCTAGCAGTTCCAGCTGAACTCGGTTGAGTCCCATGTTAGGCTGGAGGAACGTAGAGAGTAGAGGTCCCCTTTTTGTTTTGTTTCATTTGTTGATGTCGGCTACCCCCCAAAATTGGGGGAAGTGCCTTGGTATATGTATGTATGTATTACAGTATACATTAAAACTCAGGTTAAATAACTTTTAACTTTGAAAACTACAGGACGATGGTGGAGAGCCCAGGTGATGGAAGTTGATGGATCTTTAGTAAGAATGTTCTTCCCAGTGGATTGCCGGTCAGAATGGATTTACAGGGGATCAACTCGCCTCAGTCCTCTGTTTAACAAGAAAATTCATATACAGGCTCAAGCAGAACAGTTCAAAACCATACGTAGAAGAACGGCTTGGTTGCCAGGACGAGTAAGTTATCTTTTTGTATACATGTTTTATAGCCATTTAGGTTATTCCATGACTTGTATGTAAGAATTTATGTGGTGAGATATATCCTTAGATTGCTGTGCTATACTCTGTTCAAGTGGAATTTGAAAATTTAATTTCATGCAACTTAGAACTGTTGAGCCCTCACATAAAAGAAATTTCTTTAGGTTATTACAAAATACATATTTATTAATTTTTTACACTATTGATTTTTTATTCATCTATATCTGCCTATTAAGTTCATCTGAGATCTATGAAAAAATACGATGAATGAAGAATTGTGATTTCATTAATGAATATTTTATTTAAAAGTTGTCTGAAGCCCCATCTATTATTCTTTTTGTAAGGGTTGTGGTAGCAGATTTGTTATTGTTAATTATTTTCTACCTATAGACAGGAATTGGTAGTGGTTATTAAATAATTTTTTTTTTTTTAATATGAAGGTTGATAGGAACAGAGGTAACATAGATACATTTTGGATTGTGCTTGTTTCGCGCCTCTGAAGTATGTGCAAGTTATATACGAAATGTAATCAACATATATGACGTATGCTCACTATATGAATTGCTTGAAAAAGCTGTTTAGAAAATTATAGCACAGATAACAATTCCATATATTAGTAAATTATATTTCCTGTAAATTTCATGTGTCATAATTGTTTTGGGTAATGCTTTCTAATCATTCCTTTCAGTTTATTGGTTAATACTTGCTAATCATTCCTTTCAAGTTTTGGTTAATACTTGCTAATCATTCCTTTCAAGTTTTGGTTAATACTTGCTAATCATTCCTTTCAAGTTTTGGTTAATACTTGCTAATCATTCCTTTCAAGTTTTGGTTAATACTTGCTAATCATTTCTTTCAGTTTAAAGTGATTACTATGCATTATAGTATGAGGTCCCTCTTTTACATTTTGAGATTCTCTTGAGGCTTAGTAATTTTAGAACTTAAAAATTGGAGCAAGGTAAAGTCAAAGTCATTGGACAGCAAAAGGGCAGCAGATGAAAGGCAAAAAGTAGAACACACTACAATATGGAACTGAATGGCATAAATAGTATGCTCTTTATTTACAGGGTTTGCATAAGTATAAATTCAATTTATTTTTACAGGCAATTGTCGAGTATGGAACGTTTGGGCAAGGTCATGATGCGGAACCATGTAAGTTTGTATGTCCGTACCATATTGTATTTTGTTTGTTGTCAGTCATCTGGATAAAAGCATATTTTTATATTTTAGAAATGAAATTGGAGTCATGAAAGACTGTACTAGTTTTCAGTACAGTATCAGTCAGACATCTGGTACACCAGTCTTCCTTACTCTCTTGACTTGATTACATTCTTTTCTTAGTTGGGGTTAGCTAACTTTCTTGATCATCAGTAAGAATAAAGAGAAGGTTGGGATTCTTGGTTCAGATGTGAGATTCCTTAGATTGCATGTGTATATTTCTTATTTGAGGGCCCAGGATGATGGGTAGCGTCATTTCCTTGTCAGTGGTAACATCTACCAAGATAATTGTTCTTCTGACGGATATCGGAACGTGATAGGCCGCCTTATCATTGTCATCTCTATCTACTTAAAGAAATCATGGGTAACCTCTCCCTCAAGAGGCTGATTATGTTACATGCCTAAAATACTCCATAAAGATTTTTAAGTTTTAAATATTTAACTTAGCCGGTGAATATATAGCTGCAACTCTGTTGCTCGAC
Organism: Palaemon carinicauda; assembly: GCF_036898095.1. NCBI lineage: Eukaryota > Metazoa > Arthropoda > Malacostraca > Decapoda > Palaemonidae > Palaemon > Palaemon carinicauda. The sequence continues at coordinate 106,174,312 of NC_090747.1, read as the reverse complement.
AGACAAAAAACTGTACAAAAAAACTCGCTAGCGATCGCTATACAGGTTGCGGGTGTGCCCATCAGCGCCAACTATCGGCCAGATACCAAACTCCATGTAAACAAAGACTCAATTTTCTCTCTGTCGACGTGTCGACAAGACGTACTTTACTCGCTGTTGAAACCTGGAGTTTTTCCCATCATCTTTGGTGAAGTACTATATTCTGGTTTGAGCTTTCGCAGTGCAGGTGTTTTATCTTCATCTTAAATCTTGAACTCGTTTTGGATAGATTTAATTTTTGGTGACAAAGAGAGTATGGACTTTCTTTGACTTTTAAATGGCCGACCCTTCCCTTAGACGGAAGTGTGTTTAGGCTTTTAGTAATTATCTTATCACGTTATAAATTAATTATAGATTTTCCTCTTCGATTAACTTTCCATTTATAATAAACATAAAAAATAAATTTTAATGTTTTGTTTATATGCGACCTTTCCTGAGAGTAGGCGGTCCTAACTTGGAAACCGAAGTTAATCAACGTTGAGCCCTTTAAATCGTAAATAGCTTTTAAAGAGCTAAGGATTTAAAACTTTTTAAATGAAATATTTTATGAAAGATTTTCTTTGAATAGTCTTCGTACTGTTTTCAAAGATGAACTAACGTTTAGTTTATTTATGCTACGCAGTTTGCGCTCTATCGTTACGATAGAGAGAGAGTGTATCACGGTTTCACTTTGCAGAAAGAGTAAATCGATTCTGACGTTTTGTTCATTCTTTCAAAGCTTAAATGTTTTAAATTCTATTTTAAAGGAACTTTTTAATTGAAAAACCTTTCAGTTTTTTCCTTTGGTCAAATAACATGTTTTTTTGACGAAACGTAATTGGGCTCTTCTCTTAGGTGCGAAATCAAGAGAGAAAGAGAGAGAGATATGGAGACGGAGGGAGAGAGAGGAGAGAAAACGTTCCGTTCAAGCGGGTAACGTTGTTCTCGAGTTACTCTCGTCCCTAGTCTCTGTACGGGGAGAAAGGATAAAACGTTTTTAGTTTTATTCTCGTCCCCAGGCAATGTACGATGAGAGATTGAAAACGTAGTTTTGAATGAACTAGTGTTTATTCTCTTCCCCAACCAATGAATTATTTTATCTTAAAAGATGTTTACTGTTTTTTTGCTGGTATTAATGTGCTTGCATTATACGCCTGATTTCGCATTTACTACCTTTTGATGAGGGTAGAATTGCGTGCTTCAGGTAGAAATCAGTAAAAGTTTCGATTTCAGTGAAATAAGTGCATAACAGAAAGTCGTAGTGATAAAGTGATATTGCGCAAAGTGTTACAGTGTTGCGTCCGAGGGTTCGTCTGTTCGTGCCTGTCGTTCACCTAGTCCGGGACCTCTTGCAAGCCCCCAAGCCCAGGGGAGAAGTAATGTCGTACGACTTATGGGTTCGAGAGGCCTTGATCAGCGAACAGACGTTTCCCTCTATGGTATCGGGTGTATCTTACCAAGATCTCCCCTACCATAAGGCGAGAGAGACGTTTTTCTCCTCGTCATCCGAAGGCTTTTCGCATAAGAAACCTGTAACAAGGTTTCGAGACCCTTAAGCGAAAGTCAATCCTTTCAGGACAGGTCCAGCGTCCTGGTTGCAGCCATTAGGACAGCTCTGACCCTATGCAGTCATCGGAAAACTGCTCGCCGCCTAACAAAAGCGTAACACAGACTCCGAGAGTCTTTTTTGTTGGCAAAGTGTTGCGGTCACAGACGTTACCCTCGTCTCTTACCGCAACCATTTCCGTGGATCCTTAATGGGTTGTACGGCAAGACATGCATAATATGCTTGCCTCCCTTATGGAAGACTATTCTGCCGATTAGTCCGTTGAGTCTAGCCGTTTATCTCATCGATATCCTGGCTTTCAGCCAACCTAACGTTCCTTTGTGCATCCTGTTGACGTTGGCGTAGCTAAGTCACGTCAGTCAGGTTGTTTAGAACCACACTCGATGCGGTCTCGTGTGGATTTTCAGCCACATTTGGACGTTAGGCCACTTGCTGATGCTCCTGTTGACGTTCAGGACGTTCGCTAACAATCGGAGTTGACTTGTTTTGACGCTGTGCGTCAACCTCCGCATTCTAGAGTTGTTTTGACTGCTCAGTCTAGGCAGTCAAAGCAGTCTCGAGTGGACGCTGTGCGTCCTCACGCACCTGTTGTTGTTGACAGTTCAGTTGTTGACAGTTCACAGACTGTCAAGCAGTTACATGACGTTGCGTCCTGGTCCGCTACTAATGCACCAGTGTGTGTGGACTCTGCTTGTAAAGCATTGCCACCACGGTAGGTCTCTCCCTTGCTTGAGACTCAGCTTTTATCGGACAAGGTTCCTTTAGATGAGGAAGTTGCTGTTCCCCCTCCTACTGATATTCCCTTGAGGACTCTGTCAGACGGAGAGGAGCCTAAAGCTGCTTAGCCCTCTATGGACTTTAATTAAATCATGCTGATTTTTAAGGATCTTTGTCCGGATCTTTTTGTAACTGCTGCTCCTCGTTCGCCTAAACGTCAGAGCTTACACTAGGCCTAGCTACTTCGAAGCCGTTGTTTATAAGCTAGTGCTCTCTCGCTCTCCTAGAGAGCTTTACGTCTGCTAGGCGACTGGTTTATCACCAGGAGGAGTTTGGGGGATACAGCCTTTGCTTTCCCTTCTTTTAAACTGGTTTATAGAGCGAGAGTCTGATATGACACGAGAGAAGTTCTCGGCTTGGGAGTTCCTGCCTCTGCCCAGATAGACTTCTCAAATCTCGTAGACTCTCCCTGGCGCCTGGCCAGGAGACGCTCCAAGTTTTTTTTTACAGGTCAACTTCACAGCTGTTTTCGAGCCTTTGAAGTTTTGCTGTACAATTATGTCATGCATAAACAAGGCTTTCAGGGATGGAAAGCGGTACCGCCTCAGTCGCTAACCCTGTCTGTTGCCGCACCTGCTCCCGTAGACCCTAAATGGGCTTTGCTACAAGACATGCAGTCCAAGCTTGCGTCCTTGATAGAGGACTTTAATGCGGAGAAGGTTGCTGTCGAACCTTCTGGCCAACAACCTTCCAACCGGTCAGTTGTGCGTCCTGTTGACGCTGAGGTAACCTTCTCGCGTCTACCAGTTGAGGTGGTTCCTCCACCGATGCGACCCAGTGTGGGTTGCCAGCCGCACGTTGACGTTAAGCGACGCTCGGAGGTGGTTGTTGACGTTCAGGACGTTCAACAACCATCAGAGGTGACTTGTTTTGACGCGGTGCGTCAACCTCAGCAACCCGGTATGGTGTTGACTGCACAACCCAGACGGTCTAGACAGTCTCGGGTGGACGCTGTGCTTCCTCGCGCACCCATGGTTGTTGACAGTTCACAGACTGTGCAGCAATTCCATGACGTTGCGTCCGGCTCCGTCACGCATGCACCAGTGCGTCCGGACTCAGCGAGCCAGACGTTACCCACTCCATTGCCGTTTCCTCATCAGTTTTCGGATGAGGAACTATCTGATGAGGACGTTGCTGAACAACAAGACGATCAGCCCCCAGAATAGATCAAGCCCTGCTATCCATCCAGAAGATGCTGAAGAAGGAACGCTGCTCAGTCAGGCTGTGGATGAGTCTGGTGGGGACGCTGTCATCCCTGGAACAGTTTGTATCACTAGGAAGACTACACTTCCGTCCTCTTCAATACCATCTGGCTTTTCACTGGAAAAAGGACTAGACGCTAGAAGCGGTCTCGATCCCGATTTCCGGAAAGATAAAGTCTTGTCTGACTTGGTGGAAGGACAATATCAACCTAAGAGAGGGTCTTCCCCTGGCTGTTCAGACTCCCCACCACGTTCTCTTCTCGGACGCATCGGACTTGGGCTGGGGCGCGACACTGGACGGTCGGGAATGCTCAGGTCTGTGGAACTCGAGTCAGAGGAGCATGCATTTCAACTGCAAGGAGCTGTTGGCAGTTCATCTGGCCTTGGAAAAGCTTCGAGTATCTCCTTCGAGGCAAAGTGGTGGAAGTAAACTCGGACAACACCACGGCCTTGGCGTACATCTCCAAACAAGGAGGTACCCACTCACTGACGTTGTACGAGATCGCAAGGGACCTGCTCATCTGGTCAAAAGGTCAAGACATCTCCCTAGTAACGATGTTCATCCAAGGCGACTTGAACGTCATAGCAGATTGTCTCAGTCGGAAAGGGCAAGTAATTCCAACCGAATGGACCCTCCACAACGATGTGTGCAAGAGACTTTGGGCCACTTGGGGTAAACCATCCATAGATCTCTTTGCAACGTCGCTGACCAAGAGGCTTCCAATCTATTGCTCTCCAGTCCCGGACCCAGCAGCAATACATATAGATGCTTTCCTCCTAGATTGGTCACATCTGGATCTCTATGCATTCCCACCGTTCAAGATTGTCAACAAGGTACTGCAGAAGTTCGCCTCTCACGAAGGGACAAGGTTGACGTTAGTTGCTTCCCTCTGGCCCGCGAGAGAATGGTTCACCGAGATACTTCGATGGTTAGTAGACGTTCCCAGAAGTCTTCCTCTAAGGGTAGACCTTCTACGTCAGCCACACGTAAAGAAGGTACTCCAAAGCCTCCACGCTCTTCGTCTGACTGCCTTCAGACTATCGAAAGACTCTCGAGAGCTAGAGGCTTTTCGAAGGAGGCAGCCAGTGCGATTGCTAGAGCAAGGAGAGCGTCTTCCATTAGAGTCTACCAATCGAAGTGGGAAGTCTTCCGAGACTGGTGCAAGTCAGTTTCTGTATCCTCGACCAGTACCTCTGTAGCTCAAATAGCTGATTTTCTCTTATACCTGAGAAAAGGACGATCCCTTTCAGCTCCCACTATCAAGGGCTACAGAAGCATGTTGGCATCGGTCTTCCGGCATAGAGGCTTAGATCTTTCCAACATAAAGATCTGCAAGACCTCCTTAAGTCTTTTGAGACCACCAAGGAGCGTCGTTTGGCTACCCCTGGATGGAATTTAGACGTGGTACTAAGATTCCTCATGTCAGACAGGTTGGAGCCGTTACAATCAGCCTCCCTGAAAGATCTCACTCTTAAGACTCTTTTCCTGGTATGCTTAGCCTCGGCTAAAAGAGTCAGTGAGATTCATGCCTTCAGCAAGAACATCGGATTTTCGTCGGAAAAAGCCACTTGTTCGCTGCAACTTGGTTTTCTAGCCAAAAATGAGCTGCCTTCTCGGCCTTGGCCTAAATCTTTCGATATTCCCAGCTTATCGGAGATCGTAGGCAATGAACTAGAAAGAGTCTTATGCCCTGTTAGAGCTCTTAAGTTCTATTTAAAGCGTACTAAACCTTTACGAGGCCAATCTGAAGCTTTATGGTGTTCAGTTAAGAAACCATCCTTGCCTATGTCAAAGAATGCTTGGTCAGACTTTATCAGATTGTTAATACGAGAAGCTCATCCACATCTGAGTGAGGAAGACCGAACTTTGCTTAAGGTGAAGACGCACGAAGTTATAGCTGTAACAACTTCCGTGGCCTTTAAGCAAAATATATCTCTGCAAAGTATAATGGACGCAACCTATTGGAGAAGCAAGTCAGTGTTCGCGTCATTTTACTTGAAAGATGTCCAGTCTCTTTACGAGAACTGCTACACACTGGGACCATTCGTAGCAGCGAGTGCAGTAGTGGGTGAGGGCTCAACCACTACAATTCCCTAATTCCATATCCTTTTAATCTGTCTCTTGAAATGTTGTTTTTTATGGGTTGTCCGGAAGGCTAAGAAGCCTTTCGCATCCTGGTTGATTTGGCGGGTGGTCAAAGTCATTTCTTGAGAGCGCCCAGATTAGGGGTTTGATGAGGTCCTGTTGTATGGGTTGCAGCCCTTGATACTTCAGCTCCTAGGGGTCTGTCAGCATCCTAAGAGGATCGCGAGGCTCCGTAAGGAAGACGTACTTATAAGGCAGAGTAATCGTCTAAGTCGACTTCCTTACCAGGTACCTATTTATTTTGTTTTTGTTATTTTGATAACTTCTAAAATGAAATAAAAACTCTTAGCTCATAAGATGTAAACATATTTAACTGGTCTCTACCCACCACCCTGGGTGTGAATCAGCTATATATTCACCGGCTAAGTTAAATATTTAAAAATGATATTTTAATTATAAAATAAATTTTTGAATATACTTACCCGGTGAATATAAATTAAACGACCCTCCCTTCCTCCCCAATAGAGACGCAGTGGGATGAGGAGAAAATTGAGTCTTTGTTTACATGGAGTTTGGTATCTGGCCGACAGTTGGCGCTGATGGGCACACCCGCAACCTGTATAGCGATCGCTAGCGAGTTTTTTTGTACAGTTTTTTGTCTGTCGAGCAACAGAGTTGCAGCTATATATTCACCGGGTAAGTATATTCAAAAATTTATTTTATAATTAAAATATCATATTTCACATGTAAAAGTACACTAGCATAAATTATTGCATGTTAAATTTTTACTTATGGAGTAAATAATTATCATAACATCCAAGTTAAAAATGCTTTTCATAACTAGCATGAATATGTTTTAATGTGAATTTGTTCCAACACGAAGTACTTACCTCGAACTACTTTCATAGGAGTATCTGGGATCTCCTCCCATCCGACCAGAGTTTTGTGTAGTTTACCCTAAACCCATTTTCTATGAGGGGTAACCTCAGGCGGAGTGATACACGCCCTAAGGCTAACACCGGGTCAGAGAGCATGCTTGCTCAGGTCTCGACCTCCAGTAAGTTCTCTGGTCGCGTCGCGATATCATCTCGCCGCTCTCCTTAATCCCAGTGTGACTTGTGTGTCCCCGACCCGTTGTGTCCCACGCGGTACCCACGTGGTTCAATTGTAATTTCTCTTTGTGCTTTCCCTGTGCGCGCTTGTGTCTCGTAGTGCTTCTCCTCCATCATGGAGCATCCTCGCCGTTGTCCTGGGCCTATGGCCGGCAAATCGTGTGGAGCGTTCCTCTCGAAACCCGAAGTTGACCTGCACTCCTTGTGTTCCTCGTGCAGGGGCAGCGTGTGTTCCCTTCCGCCATGTGTCCGGAGTGCGAGTCATGGAATGAGGTGCAGTGGGTGCGGTATAGCACCAAAAAGAAGAAGGCGACGAACAAGTCGCCTAAGAAGACCAACGTCCCTTCCTCCCTTGCTTCGACGGGCGCCTCGTTGGTCCGAGTTTCTCTCCCAACCTCCCCTGCCCAGAGTAGGGGACGAGTTAAGTCCGTTGCGGGGAAGAGGCCCGCGGCCCTTCCCCAAGAGTCTGACCTTCATGACAGTGGGGTTGTGGCGTCTTTCCAGCCGAGTGAGGGGCCTGAGGGAGGGGCGGGAGTGTTTTCGGGAGACGGTGGCCTGGTGCCTGCAGGTCATGTCTCCTCTGATGACCCCATGTGGGGTAAGAATGTTGCTAATTCCTCTCCAGCCTCTTGGGCGAGCTTTTCAGGTGGTTCAGCAGCTGAGGGCGACGTCGAGAAGGAGCTTTCCCCGCCGTCGGACCCCACTGCGTGGGTTCCCCCTAAGATGCCCTTTAGGTCCCCGATGAGGATGGAGGAAGACTTCGGGACCTGGTCTCCCATGGGAGAGCCTCCTCGCTCCCCCCAGCGCCGTCGGCCGTCTTCCCAGAGGTGTTTTTGCAGGCGTCGTCTTCCACGGAGCGTCGCAGGAATCCTCCTACACCACCGCGGGAGGCGAGGCCTTCGAAGAGGGCCTATAAGTCGTCGGTCTCCTCAGTGGAGGAGCTTTCCTGCTCTTCGGAGGATGAGATGCTGAGGAAGCTCAGGAGACGAAGGGGGAAGTCCCGCAGGAAGTTGTCGTGCTCTCGATCCCCCTCGAGGTCGCGCCATGAGAGTCGGCGCCCAAGATCCCCCTAGAGCAACGAATGGGTGATGGTTCACCGCTACAGGCTTCTGGAGCTAGCTGCGGCGCCGGGCCCCTCAAGTTGGCATCCGAGGATGAGCTCCCAGGATAGATACTCCTCCGGCAGCAGTGGCACCCGACGGAGGGACTCCTCATGGCAGGTTCCAGTTGACAGGCATAAGACCGCGAAGGTTCCGGCTCCATCCGCCCAGTGGAGATAGTCGCCCCTTCGGTCTGGCAGCCGAGTCCTGACCTCCAAGGGTCACCTAGCTCGTCACGAGCGCAGCCCTCGGCTTTCCTCGACGGGCAGGCCCGCAGATTCGAGGACCTCCGGGAGAGATGTTAGACCCAGGATGGAGGCCCCCGTTCCAACGGTGATTCCCGTCCTTCGTCGGGAACCCCCGCGAGAGCGTCGGTCCAGGACTCCCCCACGTGCGAGGTCCTCTGTCGGAGTACCCCCGTCACATGTACCAGCACCCCCGTCGAAGGAGCTCGATGACCATGGAGAGGGGTCAGCAGCGGAGGTATCGGCCTATCGGAGGGTGATAGGCCCCATCAGAAGTCACCACAGGCTGAACGTACCGGAACCCTCCTCCGAAGATGCATGGCGTTCCAGCCTCAACAGAATAGTGGACGCCCCGGTCCAGCAGCGCCCCTCCTTGGCCCTCCCTTTGGCGAGGGACGTTAAGTTGGGAAGGGTCCACGTGGACAGGATCGTGGCCTACCACGCCGAGGCCCCCCAAGAGCCAGAGCGCCTCCAAGCTGCTCCAGGGCCTGAAGTCCCAGAGCAAATTCTACCTCCCAGAGGGACAGCTAGCGGGCGCCTGTGCACTGGAGCCAGCACTCACCCTGTTGGGGCAAGGAGCCTCAGAAGAAAGGGCGTCCACAGCTCTGATCTGCTTGTCTCCTTCGGAGGCGGTCATGATGGAGGAGATATCAAAGGACCTTGTCAACGTCTCCTCCTGTATGGACTGGTGGGCCTCCACCCTGGTGGGCGTTCAGTCGTCCTACGACCTGACAGTACCGGAGACCCAGGCCTTGCCCAAGGAACTAATCAGTGCGGGAGGCAAGGCCCTGAAATTCCTATCATACCAGTCGCTACCCATGTCCGCCAACTGGGTCCTACGAAGGAGGGACACCGTTTTAAGCAAGCTAACTAGGAGGCTGCCGGACAGAGAGGCCAGATCTCTGAGGAACCTAACCCTGTTGGACGTCTCGATCTTTCCCCCGAAGGCAGCGGAGGAATCGATGGAGAGAGTCCGGAGGCTGAAGGAACCGTTCGAGACCAGGCCCCACCCGGTCAGAAGGCCCACGTTCAGAAGGTCCTCCGTCGACGCGCCTCGCCCTCCTCGGCCCGCTCCTAACCAGCCTAGGAGAGACAATTCGGCGACAACATGGTCCCAGTCGTCTCAGCCCTCCCGTAGGGGATCAGCCTCGACCCAAGCCGCCTATAGGCCGTCCTTCGCGGCGTCCAGAAGGGGGCATTCAGGCCGCTCCTCGAGGAGAAGATAGGGAGGGAGGCCCCCTACTCCTACCGAAGCCTCGGGTGGGGGGATGCCTCAAACATTTTTGGTAAGCATGGGAAGAACACGGAGCAGACCGGTGGACCGTGACAGTTCTGAAGGAAGGGTACAGGTTGCCCTTCCTAGTGGACCCTCCACCTCTGATACCAGACCAGCAGGCGGAGTGGCTAGCCCCAAAGGATCCCTTGAAACGGACAGCTCTGCAGGGAGAGGTCTCAGTGATGTTGGCAAAAGGGGCAATGGAACCTGTTCAGGACCCAGGTCCGGGGTTCTATAGCAGGCTGTTCCTGGTGGAGAAAGCGACAGGAGGATGGAGACCGGTCATAGACCTCTCAGCCCTCAACAAGTTCGTCTGCAAGACCGACTTCAAAATGGACACTCCAAAATCAGTCTTGGCATCCTTGAGAGAAGGGGACTTCATGATGTCAGTAGATCTCAAGGATGCTTACTTCCAGATCCCGGTTCATCCCTCCAGCAGGAAGTACCTACGGGTGAAATGGGAGAACCAGACGTTGCAGTTCAAGACCCTCTGCTTCGGGTTGTCCACTGCCCCCCAAGTCTTCACAAGGGTCTTCACAACGGTCTCAGTCTGGGCACACGAACAGGGCATCCGCCTGATTCGTTACCTGGACGACTGGTTGCTACTTTCAGCCTCAGAGGAAGTACTGAAGGAGCAAGGCGCGATGTTGCTGCGGTTCTGCAACTTTCTGGGGATCACCATCAACCTAAAGAAGTCCCAACTGATACCCTCCACCAGGACGACTACCTCGGGATGGTTCTGGTTTCCCGGTTAGTGAAAGCCTTCCCCTCCGCGGACAAGCTGGACAACTTAGACCAGGTCCTCCGCCCCTTCCTGACGCACCAACCCAAGAGAGCGAAGGACTGGCAGAGACTGATAGGCCACCTTGTGTCTTTGGAGAAACTGGTCCCCCAGGGCAGGCTAAAGCTCAGGGAGGTCCAATGGAACCTGAAGGAAAGCTGGATCCAAACGGATTCCCCCCACAGAGTGGTCCCGGTGTTTCTGAACACGAAACGGGTCCTGGAATGATGGAGCTGCAGGACAAACACCCTCAAAGGAATGCCCTTTGCGGCCGACCCTCCGGAGATGCTCCCGTTCACGGACACATCGAAGGAGGGGTGGGGTGCCCATCTCTTAGGGAAATCAGCAAGAGGGAACTGGACAGCCCTAGAGAAGACCCAGCACATAAACGTTCTAGAGATGAGGGCAGTACAAAGAGCGTGCCTGGAGTTTGTACACCGACTCCGGGGGAAACACCGTGGCGTTGATGTGCGACAACGCCACGGTAGTAGCTTACATAAAGAAGCAGGGAGGCCTAAGGTCGAAGGAGCTGTGCGTCTTCACGTTACAACTTCTGGAATGGGCTGAAGTGGAGCAGATAAGAATATCAGCGAGGTTCATCCCAGGGAAAAGGAACGTCCTCGCCGATGGCCTCAGCAGGCTGGGGCAAGTGGTAGGGTCCGAATGGTCTTTACGCCCGGCAGTAGCCAGGTCCGTCATTCAGAAATGGGGTTCTCTGGTGATGGACCTCTTCGCAACAAGGCTGAACACGCAGCTCCCCGTGTTCTGTTCTCCTGTTCCAGACCCAAAAGCGGCGTTCGAGGACGCCTTCCAACATCCTTGGGACAATCTCGTCGTGTACGCTTTTCCCCCCTTCTGGATGCTCAGGCAGGTCCTCAACAGGTAAGAAGGACGAGCAACCTACGGATGACTTTGGTAGCGCCCTGGTGCCGGAGAGAGAGTGGTTCGTAGACCTAAGGGAATTAACACAACAGCCGGCCTGGCCCCTTCCGGACCGACCAGACCTTCTCCGGCAACCACACTTCCAAAGGTTCCACGAGAATCCTCGGTCCCTCCGCCTTCACGCGTGGAGGTTATCGAGTGTCTCCTGAGGAGGGAAGGCTATTCTTCGAGTACAGCAACGAGGATGTCAGGCTACCTGAGACGGTCATCGACAGCTGTATGTATACCAGGCTAAGTGGGCCACCTTTACCAAATGGTGCGCCACCAGGAACATCAGGCCCCTGAAGGCCTCCATCCCGGAAGTAGCGGACTTCCTAGTTTACCTCAGGGACGTGGTCAACATATCCATTCCAGCCATCAAGGGAGTCCGCGCTGCTCTGGGCCAAGTTTTTCTCCTGAAAGGCATAGACCCGGGTAACTCCAGACATATCTCAATGCTCATTAAGAGCTTTGAGCAATCATGCCTCCCGCAAGCTGTGAAGGTGCCACAATGGGACGTGGCAAGGGTCCTGAAAATGTTATCCAAACCTCCGTTCGAGCCCCTGAAAGACATCGTGGACAAGGATCTCACTCTCAAGACGGTTTTCTTGCTGGCGTTAGCATCAGCTAAACGGGTAGGCGAGATTCATGGTCTGTCCTACGAAGTGGCTCACTCGAAAGGTTGGCGAGAAGTCACGTTCAAGTTCGTCCCTTCCTTCGTAGCAGACCCAGAACCCTGCCGTATGGGACCCCAGGTTTGAGGGTTTCTCAATTCCGGCAATCCCCCGGTCGGACGATGTGAAGGATTTGCGTCAGGGCAGTGAGGAAATACTTGGAAAGGACAGCAAGACTCCGGCCCTGGATCAAAAGTCTTTTTGTTTCCACAGGCCTCGTGAAGAAGCCAGTCTCGAAGAATACCATCTCCTTCTGGTTGTGACAGGTCATCATCAGGGCCTACAGTAAGGCGGGAATCCCCCTGCCGGGGAAACCCAAGCCCCATGACATTAGGGGCCTGAGTACTACATTGGCCTTCGAGAAAAATATGGCAGTGGGCCAGATCCTAAGGGCAGGCACCTGGGCCAACCAGTCTACTTTCACGGCTCACTATTTGAAGGACTATTCAAGAAGATCCATGGACAGGTTCTCGATAGGTACCGTCGTTTCTGCGCTCCAAACGGTTTAAAGGCATAGCCTCAGTGATAACCGCGGGTAACAAGCACAAGAGACACAGGTTCATTCCTTAAACCCCCTTGTACCTTCTTTCCCTTTTTCCGCTTCCAAGTGGGCTCTGTGAGGGCCCTGAGCCAGAGACGAGTACCTCAACAAGAGGAAGACATGTCCCCTAGGATTTCTTGCACAGGTGAGTTTCTTAGACACTAAGATGGGTTTTTGTGCAGTTTCCTCTCAATCGTTTTTTATGGGGTCAACACGACCTAACCCACTTTCTAGGTCTCTGGATATTCCTCAGCACGGTCTCAAGAACTTTTTAGGGCCACGCCCACCTCATAAAGTATAAGTCTCCTAAGAAAGTAGTTCGAGGTAAGTACTTCGTGTTGGAACAAATCACAAATTTAAAGTAATTTGTATTTTTCCTAACAGTACTTACCTCGAACTACTTTCGGGTAATGGCCCACCCTGCCTTCCCCGAGTGTCCCCTGGTATTCTTAGGGACCTTAGCAACCAAGAACTTACTGGAGGTCAAGACCTGAGCAAGCATGCTCTCTGACCCCGGGTTAGCCTCAGGGGGTGTATCACTCCGCCTGAGGTTACCCCTCATAGGAAATGGGTTTAGGGTAAACTACACAAAACTCTGGTCGGATGGGAGGAGATCCCAGATACTCCTAAGAAAGTAGTTCGAGGTAAGTACTGTTAGGAAAAATACAAATTACTTAAAATTTGTGATATTTTCTTTTCTTTTCAGTAAATCAGGGTGAACGGCGGGCAGTGGCTAAAAAGAGCACAGTGTCTCGAGCTTCCTCTCCCCCCAGGGAAATCCAGTTTCGAGTAGAACAGGAATCAAGGGGATTCACAAATGTAAGATATGCTGGAATGAAGTTTATACAAATTTTTCCTTTTATCAGTTCTTGATTTTTATCTTTTACTTACCTATTCTATTGTAATTTGCTTTTTCATTATTATGATAATCTACTACCATTTTCCTTTCGAGCCAATTGACTAATTAAAACTAAATCTTTACGTAACTATCCCTCCAACCATAGAACTTGTTTTGTATTCAGGTTATGCTTAAATTTTTTATCACTTATAGAATTACACAAACACCAGAACAACAAAGGCAACTTACATCGGGACATAGGGGAAAGATTCATAGTGTAATATAACCTGTGTTAATTTTAATATTATTTGAAGGTCTGTTTTCCTAGCAGTTTAGTATGCCATATTTTTTGGTGTTCAGATTATTGAAAAAAAAATACGTTATTTTCAGTGATTGGAGACGGGCCACAGATGCAATCTCGAAATGTCATCCGAAACTTTTTATAGTCCAAGGTATCAGATATTTTTTTCATAAGATATGTGAGGCTTGATTAGTCCTGTTGGTCATGTAAAATTTGGTTTACAATTAAATTTGAATAAAAGATAATAGCTATATGAGCATACAAATTCAAAATGGTTTCCTGGCATTTTTTCGGTCGGCTATCAAACATTTTGTGCCGTAGGTGCATTTTTATTTTTTTGGGACAAGTACTAATGAGATTTGCAGGAAATCAGTCATGCTGCGCCCATATACCACGCACAGTGTTCATGTGATTTTTACCCCATTTTAAAGCCATTTTGAAAAAAAGGGAGAAACATTTGCCTCCAGATAGGTTCCTTGTCAAAATTTAATTTAAAGGTGTTAAGAAAATCCAAGTGTCTATGAAGTGTAAATTAAGTGATTTAATTAGTGATAATGAACGTCATTCAGTAGAGAGATCTCCCGACATTTTACCAGAACTGTTCATGGAGAGAGATTCTCCTTCCAAGCAGTAACCTCCTCCTCCTCCTCCTCCTCCTCCTCCTCCTCCTCCTCCTCCTCCTCCTCCTCCTTCTCCTCCTCCTCCTGTCCCTCACGCCAATCACAATCCCTCAAAGGTAAACTGCTAGATGAATTATAATTTTTTTTCTATTTTTTATTATGAAATGTTGAGTGTTATTAATTTCTTATGTTAGGGGTTATGAATTGTCTAACAATTACCATTACAAAACTTTTAGAAATGAGTGTACACTAATTGTATACGTGGACATTGTGAATGCATTAAGTGAATCTCCTTTATTTCTTACAAGAAAAATTGTTTTAAAAAACATTAGAATACAAACATTTTAGGTTATGAGCTCTCTCCCCAAAAATTGAAACTCGTGAAAAGAGGTACTGCCGTACTGTTTTTGTTTTAATGTTTACATATCATCATAGTCCATTCTTGTACAAAAATACACTTCTTTTGTTTTTTCATGTGTTTATTTACAGAATTTTTATTTCAGAAACATACATTACAAGAGCAGATCATAAAATACCGTCGTCACGTATGTTGCAGCAAGTGTCTCAGGCAAGGTGGCAATTCTATGCTGGAGCACAAGGATGTCTCACCTTTGCTGCATCCAATTATTCAAGGATGGAGTAGGTGAGTGATTTGTTTTTGGATTACTACAAAGAAAAATCTAGTCGGGTCATTGGTATATTGGTTACAGTATTTACCTTACAGCTTGTACATAAATGTCACTCTACTCATTGTGTAGTACTGTCATTTCTAACTGCCCCTTGCATTGAATACCCTATTGGCAGATTATAAGTGCTTAGAATGTAGCTCAAGGTGTTTTTAACCATCTTGGACAAGGAAGGGGTTAAAATAGAAGTCTTGAAGTTTTACATAAGAATATGTAGGGAAACTCATAAAAAAATATCCATCTCAAGAACAAGTTTACTACAGTATGTCAAATAGATATGTGATCATCATCTTGCAATCTACAGTAGTTTTAAGTTTGTTCAAATCATAGTTGTTCTGTAACGGGAATACAAACCCAAGTTATTTATAGGGGTATTACTTTCGGCAAAGCTGAAAGGACGAGCCATTAAAATTAAGCTAGGGTTAACTACTCTTACCTCTAGTTAGGTGGGGTAGGGGGTAGCTACCCCCCTCTAAATCACACACCTGTGACTGTGCTTCACTTTGCTTGGAGGTAGGACTTCAAGGGGACAGGGTTGGCGGTAAGTTTGGATAAATAGCTAAAGGTTTGTATCGTTAGGAAAAATACAAATTATTTCCAAATTTGTCATTCGTTCTGTAACTGGAATACAAACCTATGCTATTTGTAGGGGTATGACTCACTTAGGAGGGCGGATGTCCCAGCCAATCTGTCTTTTTGGCTTTACGGGATTCCCCTTTATGTGTGTTAGCACATAAAAGAGGAAACCCTAACACCTTGCTAACCATACTATGCATGGTTTGCGGCCTACGCAAGCTGTACATGTTGAGATCCTAGCCATGTGACTATCAAGGTAAGATCTCTTCTGTGTCATGGGAATCGTCAGAGGTCACCAAGACATACCCAGTACCACCTCGCCATGGCATAGGGACGCAACAGTATTGACACAATACAGTAGGGTCCCGAATTATGCGAGAATTTGGTCGATTAATGACCTCGTGTAAATGGAAAATCGCGAATTTCGAAACACACAACTAACAGAAATATTTCCATTGCGGCCATGGCAACCAGCAATTTGCCTATTCAAATGTGTTTACTACCCATTTCCAATACTTTCTTTGTACTATACTGTATTTCTTTATAATATCAAATTGTTCTTGTAAATAAATAAAACATTTAATATACTTTAAAGTTCTAATAACTTGAAAAATGGTTAAAATTACAACCAGGATAGGTGTAAACACCATATATTTCCCGTTATAACACAACCCAAAATACAGACAAATTTTAATGTTTGTCATATCTATTGTATAATACAACTGGTGAATAGCAAAACCATCACTCTATAGACTAGCTTGTTGTATGATTGAAAATCCAGAATTATCAAATTAAAGGCGATTTTATATCATGCGTTTCCTAAACACGCTAAAAAGCACAATAGAAAACGACAACCAATGTTTTGTTTACGTTTATCTCTGATCTCAACGAAGAAACAGACGCATTTATACATCTGTGTTTTTGAATTGACAGCAATTTTACCAAGTATAGATTATATGTTGAATTTGTTATTACCAATGTTCCAATTATTTTTTATTAGAACTTTCAAATAAATGAAATGAATGCCATTTATGAAATGTTTTTCTTTATTATGCCGCCTGAAACGGAAACCTTCCATTTGTTTACGCTCCATCTTCGATCATAATAAACAAACGAATGCATTAAACACACATGATCTAAGTCATAACTAATGATATTACAAACATTTAGTAAACATTATGTTATTACAAATATTTTACTTACCGTATCCATATAAATTCCTAAATTCGTAGCAAAGCTGGAAATTTTTTTTTCCTTATGCGTTTAATCCACAATAGCAAACTGCCGCTAATGACAGAGTGATAACTTACGATAATTCTAAACTGTTACGAAAGATAATTGTCCTTTCCATATCCAAAATACTTTTCCTAACTTCAGTTATAAGTCAACTTGTACCCACCTCAATTATGGATCCATATGCAAAAAAGGTAAAAGAAGAAAGTACTAGGCCTATTTTTAAAGTCACCGAACAATTAGGTTACCGCTATAACGTTCGATGAGAGAGAGAGAGAGAGAGAGAGAGAGAGAGAGAGAGAGAGAGAGAGAGAGAGAGAGAGGGATGGTTTTAAAGTACTAAACAATAAATATGATAGGTTATAACACATTGGTATTTATGTAATATTAACTGTATAGATGGTTTGAATAAGTTAAGAAATGGTGTAAACAATTCTTTGTTATTGTATTCGCGCGGAAGCTAGACATCAGCTGATGTGATCACAGCCAAAAGTAAAACAAAAATAAGTTAGCAATACTCGATTTTTAAAACACACCCGAAATTTAACAACATAAGTACATGTTTTATTATAACGCAATTGACATTTAAAGAGTAAAAATTTTCTGGAATAGAATGGTGTTTCCTAAAAAATAGTGGTTTGCGGACGAAATCGGTTACCGTATTTTAAGCTATGATTGAAATGGATGTATACACGGTATAATTTTTTCGTTTTGTATTTAATTGACACTTCAAGAAAACCGATTTTGGTTTCTTCATCTATTTGTAAGTATTGTATAACGAGAGAGAGAGAGAGAGAGAGAGAGAGAGAGAGAGAGAGAGAGAGAGAGAGAGAGAGAGAATCAGCTGTTGTAATTGAATGTCGTGTTTTTGTTTCGTGTACCCCCTAAAGCGAGGAATTGATCGCCACAACTAACAATATTCATGTTAATTTCATTCTTAAACTCAAGTTGCCATATGTGAACTATGGTTTTATTTCTTACGGAGAGAGAGAGAGAGAGAGAGAGAGAGAGAGAGAAAGAGAGATTTCTGCCATCAAATCTCTCTCTCTCTCTCTCTCTCTCTCTCTCTCTCTCTCTCTCTCTCTCTCTCTCTCTCTCTAGATTTTATTTTACCGTCTACTCTACAAAACCAATGTTTGCAAATCAAATGTATACTGTTTAAAATATGACAAAATATTGACGACTCGTTACCGAAGTTTAGGCTATTCACTGCCGATAAACGAACCCAGTCTACTCGTGAAAACCTTGAACGCCCAGAGGGAAAAATAAGGCTTTTAAATATACTGTACTAAACAAAAATAATGCTTTAATATACCATCATTAACACTACCATTACAATTATCGTAAGGTTGGAGAAAGATAAAGATTGCCGAGAACGTAACCACATTTCTGTTTACATTTTGTCAGCTGGACTCGCACAGTTAACAGTTCATTTCATTGTTGATGTGGATTTTTACCCTTAAATAGGCTATTCATTATGAAATTATGTTAATGAAATGTAATGTTAATATTGTTTTGTAACATTTATTATAAATCACCGTATTTAGGGCTATCAATATACTTAAAAAGACAATAGATTTGATACATTTTGTAGTGCTTGACTCGCGAACTTTGAACAGCCTCGCGGATACAGAAAATTTATTTTTGAAAAATAGCGATCGCGGAAAAGGGGAATCGTGTAATTCGAACACGCTTAATTCGGGACCCTACTGTACTAGGTTACTTAAGGGAACAATGGTTTCCCTGCAGAGGTTAAGGTCAGCTTTGCAGAGGACCCTGGATGCTGATTTCCCCAAGAGAGGGGAGGATGAAGAAAAGAAAGAGCCAATCATTCTTTTTCATTCAGACTAAAACTGGGTAACCAATGCTCTCAATCTCCTGCTACTTGTCCATAAAGGAGCTTGAGGTAATAAACCAGTTGTTTTACAGCCATCACAGGACCGATAGAGAATGTATCGTGTCTCCTGTGGGTTACGTCTTGCAGGTAGTGGACGGTGAAGGTCATTTGCCGCTTCCACACCCCCGCTTGTAGGACTTGCGTCACAGGGTAGTTACGATTGAACGCCAGGGATGTAGCAATGGCCCTGACGTTGAGTTCTCCGGTTGACGTGTCGAAGGAGGATTTGGAGTCAGTGCGATGCCTATGACCTTGTGAATCCAGGCAGAGATGGTGTTCTTTGTGATCCTCCTTTTGATTTTCCCAGTGCTGATGAAGTGATGACACTCGAGGTGAGCTCTCGTAGTTTCCTTGAGGAAGGGCGCCTAATTTCTCTTTGGCACAGTAACCTTTGATCTGGATCATTGGTCATGCTGTGAAGGATTTCCAAATCGAAGGGTTCGGATTCTGCAATCTGAGTTGCCAGAAACGAGGTCGAGCATTTCTTGATGTATTGTCGTGAATGAGAGACGTTAAGGGCGTCCCATGGGGTTCGCTGACTCTCTCGGCCGAAGCCAACACGAGTGGGAGACCTGTCATCAAGGTCAGGAGACCTCTGCTGCTCGGAATCCTGGATTAAGGTCCCCTTTCCTACCAAGGGACCATAGGCATGAAGCTCCGTATGAGGGCGATGCTGACGTGAAGAAAGGTTGATTCTTTCTGGGCTGAAGGTGAGGCTCAAGGAATAGCAGTGGCCTTTCATTGCCGAGAGAAATTCCAACTAAGAGGAAATGTCTAATCCTTTCAGTTTAAAGGCGGAACTCAAGGCTGACCGATAGCCTTCTACTGCCGAAACCGAGAAGAGCATTCCCTCCCGCAGATACACGAAGAACTCTGCTATTGCTGGAATATTGGCATCAAGTGGAGAGATACATCTTTCATGACACCAACCATAGAAGACATTCCACTTTGCCTGGTATACTGAGGCTGATGATCTTCTCAGGTGTCCAGACATCCTTTTTGCAACTTGTTGCAAAAATCCTCTCTGAGTGAGATGCTGGATAGTCTTCACCCGTGAAGTCGTAGCAAAGCTACAGCTTTGTGGGAGATGTTGGTGTGTGTTTGTCAGAGTAGATCATGTCATGGATGAAGTTTTCTTGGAAGCTCTGTCAGGAGTAGCAGAAGGTCTCGGAATTATTCTGTGTGATGCTTTAGTGGAGCTATGAAGGTCATTGAGAGATTGACCTGTGTTCTGGTCTTTTTGAATACTCTTTCGCCAGACAGAATGGGGGGAAATGAATAAACATCGATGTTGTCCCACCATTGTTGGAATGCATCTTGCCAGAGAGCCTTGGGGTCTGGGACTGGGAAGCAGTACAGCTAGAGCCTGAATTTCAGGGACGTTGTGAATAGATCCACCGTCGGAGAATCCCACAAAGTCAGGACTTTGTTGGCTACTATATGATCCAAAGACCATTCAGAACCCCCTATCTGAGTTGCTCTGCTCAGGTTTTCCACAAGCACATTCCTTTTGTCGGTAATGAAGTGAACTGATAGTGTTATTGGGTGGACTTCTGCCCATCTCAGTATTCCTACTGCAAGATGGGATAGGGGCTGCGAAAAAGTACCGCCTTGCTTGTTGATGTAAGCCACAACTGTGGTGTTGTTGCTCATCACCACCACTGAGTGGCCTGCCAGGAGCTGATGGAATTGTTGAAGGGCCAGTAAGGTGGCCCTCATCTCCAAGAGATTGATGTGCTGGTACTTTTCAAACTCTGACCATAGGCCTGAGGTCGTGTGGTGCAGCATGTGGGCCCCACCCTTCTTTTGATGCATCTGAGAAGAGCAATAAGTTCGAGGGAAGGACAAGAAAGTTGACGCCCTTTAGCAGATTCTTGTCTGCCACCTACCACTCGAGGTCATTCTGTTCCACTGGTCCCATGGGAATCAGAATGTTCAGGGAATTTAAGGCCTGATTCCAGTTGGACTTTAGCCGCCACTGGAGAGATTGTATTTTGAGGTGGCCGTTGGGAATTAGACGGACCAGAGATGATAGGTGCACGAGGATACATAGCCACCTCTGTTTTGGGATTTGTTCTTGTTTGAGGAAGGGTCATGGGACCATCCTCAACATCCTTACCCTGTCGTCTGATGGGAAGGCTTTGTGTGAATCTCAAATACTTCCTTGAAGATGGATGGATTGGGATCTGGAAGCGTACGTCCCTTATATCCCGGGTGGATATGAGGTCCTGTGATCTACCAATTGTCTGACCTTCTCCAACATGGTCTGCAGCTCCTTTGAGGGTCCCCTTGCATAGGAGCTCGTTAACACTGGGGTCTTAATCAGTGCAGGGAGAGATAAGTTAACGGGACGTGATACTTGAGCTGCATCCACCTCTTCCAGCAGCGATACAGGCATCTCCCCCACTGGTGAACAATGGGGGGGATCGCCTATCCTAGTGTTTGCGTCCCCGGCCGCCTCCTCTAGGATGTTTCCCTCCATGGAAGGACTTGGAGCCTTTCTTGCCCTTGGCAGGAAAGGGCTTTTTAGACACATTGTTGTCTGTTACTGCAGTCCTGTTTGTCATTCTCGAAGAGGCCGGATGTTGACTGCTTGACCCCCTCTGCTGGTCTTGTAATCCTCGATGAGGACTTTGGTACAGTTTTAGAGTCCTTAGACTCTTTCCTCAGAGGGAAGAAGGTCTCTAGCACAGAAGGTTTAGGTGTTACACCCTTCTGTTGGTCACCTGTAGGGGAAAGGATGGAATCCTTCACAGGTTTCGAGACTACTCTGCAATCTTGCGGGACTTCCTCAACGAACGAAGGCCGGAAAGAGT
Organism: Palaemon carinicauda; assembly: GCF_036898095.1. Taxonomy (NCBI): domain Eukaryota; kingdom Metazoa; phylum Arthropoda; class Malacostraca; order Decapoda; family Palaemonidae; genus Palaemon; species Palaemon carinicauda. The sequence continues at coordinate 106,153,045 of NC_090747.1, read as the reverse complement.
CGGATAAGGATTCTTCCCTGCAGAAGACTCAGTCTGAACAGTTGATGTAGAGCAGGAGGGCGAGGCGAAGTGGGTAAGGCAACACTTGATCTTCCCTTGGGCGTACTGACGGGTGATGCTGTTCCTTTGAACCCCAGAATTCTGGAGAATGTTGACGATAGTCAAGGGCTGGTTTTCGTGCCCCTGTGCAGTTGGAGAATGCTCATGAGTAGTCACTTCTTGACGAGCTGCTGATGGGGACTGCAGTTCACCTGCCGATCGTTTAGGGAATCAGTGCGATGGCGAACGGCGAGTGGCGAGTAGTTGAAGGCTGCTGAGCGACGAAACTGCAAACTGCCAGTGAACGGTTTGTATCGTTATGAAAAATGAAATTATTTCCAAATTTGTCATTACCAGGATCCAGTGTTGGGTCACAGTATTAGAATAATTTCAGTCATATAATTCAAAGTATAGGAAGATGGCTCATCTAACCACTATGGCCCTTGCTCCATGTTGTTTCTAATTGAGAAATTGTTGTCTAGTGACTTTTTATCACATGAGAAATTTTGTGGCTTGTGAATTTATTTATATTTAACAGCTACATATGAATATCGGGTAGTATAGAAATAAATTTTATGATCATTTTTTCTGTACAGTTGAAGAATAAACAGAATGATTGCATTTCTCAAAAGTAAATTTGCCATCAAGAATCACACCTAGAATTTTAAATGTTATGTATAGTTAGATACATTTCTATGAAAATAAATAAGATTTTAGGTGTGCTATTAAGGTTGACAGCCCATATTTACAAATTTTTTATATTTGTGGTACAGTATCTCTGTTACCTAACCCCGGTGAATGTTACAATAATACTCTATGTAAGGGTTTTTATTTTTCTAATTAGCTAATGGATATTTATTGATGACTGATAAAGTCCGAAGTTAATAGATTAAGGAATAAAAGGCCACCGTTGGCTAAATTATTGTCATCAAGTTAGGTGTGTTCTTTGAATTGAAAGTATGCTGGATAAAAGGAATTTGCTTCCAAATGTTGAATTGTTTTAACCTTTGCAGTCGTCTGTTGTCCCACCAGTTCTCCTAGGTAAAAATTTTTTTGTGTCATCTACTGTAGAAATTCTTAAAGTTATCATATAAAAAAGTTTAAAAAAATTTAACCAAGACACTCTAAGTTGTCCTTTTTATTTTTTTCAAGGCTTTCATGAATTAAATTGTGTACATTGTACTAAAATGTTTTAATTTTCCAGGCTAGTGGTAAAGCAGAAACGGAAGGCGATTACAAAGAATGAAATCTATTATGTGACACCCTGTGGGTTAAGACTACGTAATATTGAAGAAGTCTCGCGATATATTGTTAACACCGAGTCCAACCTCGAGATAGATTGTTTCACTTTCGAAACAGGGATAGAAATATCTCATGAATGGGAACCCTTCAAGAAGATACTTTTTATAGAGGTACATTATATCTTTCAGATAATGCTGTTTGTCTATTTGTTTGTTTAACTCATGAAGTTAATTGATGTAACTTATATAGATGATAGTACATTCTATGGAATTTCAAATGTTGAAATAATTTTCATGTATACATACATACATATACCAAAGGGACTTCCCCCAATTTTGGGGGGTAGCCGACATCAACAAATGAAACAAAACAAAAAAGGGGACCTCTAATCTCTACGTTCCTCCAGCCTAACCAGGGACTCAACCGAGTTCAGCTGGTACTGCTAGGGTGCCACATCCCAACCTCCCACATTATCCACCACAAATGAAGCTTCATAATGCTGAATCCCCTACTGCTGCTACCTCCGCGGTCATCTAAGGCACCGGAGGAAGCAGCAGGGCCTACCGGAACTGCGTGACAATCGCTCGCCATTCATTCCTATTTCTAGCACGCTCTCTTGCCTTTCTCACATCTATCCTCCTATCACCCAGAGCTTTCTTCACACCATCCATCCACCCAAACCTTGGCCTTCCTCTTGTACTTCTCCCATCAACTCTTGCATTCATCACCTTCTTTACTTTCAATTAATTTTCATGAATTTGGCTTTATTTAGAAGCAGTTGATATTTACTTGTATTTTTATTGAAAGAGATGCTCAGGTGGACACTTGGAATTTGTGAGACAGAAGACCGAGATGGTAGCCTGGATGCTTATATTCCTCTTGCAAAAATAAGTGCCTCTAAACAGCTGCTTATTCATTATGTGTCTGGATATTTTATCACTCCTCTCAAGGATTATCAATGGCAAACCGTATGATTCCCCTTGGCAAATTCTTTTCTTTTTTAATTAATCTGTTGAAGATTTGCTTAATCTGTTTTTTCCTCAGGTTATAATGGCAGTGTGAGTGTTGATTGCAAGCTTGGCCACTAGCTCATAACAATTTTTTCTCTGTTGGGATTAGTATCTCTCATGCATACGCAAGAATTAAATGTCGGTTTCTGTACGTAGTACGTGAATAATCGATAAACGGTTTAGTAAGGTCTTTAAAATAGATTCTAATCGTGCATTACTACCTGTTCCCTGCTCTTGAACCTGTCAAAGAAGGAAATTGCAGGTTGTTGTAACATATGTTAATGAACTTCTTTTAACTCTTGACATGTGTAGTATTAAAAGATTTATATGATAGGATTGAATTTTATACAGTACTACATTGCTTGGAGTGAAGATTTTTATATTATTTATTACATAGCCTTCTCTCTTGTGAGAGAGGCAAGAGAGTGTGCTAGAAATAGGAATGAATGGCGAACGATTGTGACACAGTCCCGGTAGGCCCTGCTGCTTCCTCCAGTCGCCTTGGATGATCACGGAGGTAGCAGCAGTAGGGGATTCAGCGTTATGAAGCTTCATCTGTGGTGGCTAACGGGGGAGAGCAGGCTGTGGCATCCTAGCAGTACCAGCCAAACTCTGTTGAGTCCCTCATCAGGCTGGGAGGAATGTAGAGAGGAAAGGTCCCCTTTTTTTAATTTGTTTGATGTCGGCTACTCTCCAAAATTGAGGGATGTGCCTTGGTATATGTATGTATGTACATAGCCTTCCCAAGTTGTCATGAAAATGCAGCATAGGATGCTATATCATGTTAGTTTTACTTCTTTTTTCAGGATATTACAGATGGCGAAGAGAATGTGAAGATTTCCTGTGTGAATTCTTTGGACGACATTGCTCCCATAAAACTTCTGTATTCCAATGTTCGACTGCCCACGGAACATGTCCCTTTGAACCTAGATCAAGGGTTCCTTGTATGTTGTGACTGCTTGGATAATTGTCAGGTGAGGATATTGTTAAGGACATGATCTTGTATAATTTCAGGTGGCCTAAGTCCTATCTTTTTTTGCACCTCTTTTCAGAGAAGGCTTACAAACAAAATGGAATGGCCTTTATTATATTTCAGTTTTGTTGTCAAGAAATATCATGACTTTTCTGTTTTTATTAAAAAGCAAATTCATTAAGATTATAATTTTTCTTTTTACACATTCACATACTTTTTTACCATGTTATTTGACAATAGTGCTATTGTTTTATCATATACCGTGCGGTATTCTTTCAAACTTATCTGTAAAAGTACCATTCCTTTTTATGTATATTAAATTCATCTTTCCCATTTTAGAATAAGGATAAGTGTGCTTGTCGTCGACTAACTATCCAGGGTACTCAAATTCTCAATCACGTGGCAAACCGCAATGCTGGCTACCAGCATCGACGACTTTATGATCAAGTACAGAGTGGTATATATGAATGCAATTCAAGGTGAGAATATTTTATTTTTATAATCCAGTGTATTATTTTAAGCAATTTTGTTTAATTTTCATTTGCAGTCAAATAATTCTTAGCTTTTTTTGTAAGTGCGCTAAGTATTAACAGATGATGTCACTAAAAAAGTAATTGTTTAATGTTTCAAAACCCTACATCTTCTTTGTTTGAAGAACTTAATAACAGTTTGTACTCTATTCATGATGGCTTGGACTTATGGTCCTGATTGAGACATTTAGGACTAGTATTATCATTTTAAGAATTTTTTCAACAAGGTCTTCTGTAAAACCTCTTTGCTGAGATCTGACTATTGCCCAACAAAGCTTAAACAAGGCCTCATCATAAACCTGTTGATTTGGTTCTGAGAGCTGTTTCTACTTGTGGCTGTATCCTCTAAGCTCGTCGATGAATTCTATCAATAGCTTAACCCTTTTACCCCCAGGGTATTTGGAAATTTCCAACCCTTAACCCCCAAGGGTTATTTTTTTTTCAAGCACATTTTGCAGTATAATTTTTTTAAATTGCTCTAACAGCCTTAATTTTTGTCATAGAGAGGTCAGGTTGGTCTCATTCTCTTGGAAAATGCCTGAATTTTTTCAAAAAATTATCAAAAATATGCAAAAAAAATTTTAAATAGCATTTTTTTGCAAGGACGTACCGGTACATCCATGGGGGTAAAGGGATGAGTTTAGTGAAATGTACCAGTACATCCTTTGGGGGGTTAAAGGGTTAACTGGCGACGTATCTCATTCAAAGCATCGACTTGAAAGATTACGTCATTTGGAATTCGGGTTTGATATTCCTCTTGTAAGGAGGATGCCCTGCCCAGGCAATTAGGTTATATCTTCAGTGCCGTCGAGAGTTGTGTGTCTTCTTTCTTCATATGGGCAATCAGAAAAATCTGTTGCCTGGAACTAAAAATTTTCTCTGTCTGTTAAGTTATCACAAGAAGTTATTTAGATTTGTCAAAAATAGATTGACTATTACTTTATCTCATTTGAAATAGCACATTTAGTTCATGCCTTCCCCTCTTCATTTGACTTGAGGTATAACGTGGAGTGGATACATGGAGGCACTATTCTACTTTTAAAGAAATCTCCTTGAGACCTGTTACTCACAACCACTTGGGCACTTTCTCTTTGGGTCTGGTACTTACAGCAGGTAGTGCATTACTAGTGATGAGTTATTATACGGCTTCATCTTTCTCATCGTAACTTTCACCTAGAACTCGAGTCATATGACCTGGTATTAGTCTCTTGGTCACACACACCACAGGTTAGATGGTGAGTGTTCAATCTCTCCATCCCTACTTAATATGTATATTATGGTGGTCTCACTCTCTACAGAGGTCCTGATCATCATCTTCAATTCTACCCTCTTAATCTTTCGGTTGGTTTAGGATGGTTCCTCCCTGGCCCTCCCTCCTAAATTGCTTTTAAACTAATATATGGTTAATAGGGTTTTAGTGAACAAAGTTTATATAACATTGCTTTTCATTATACAATAAACCCTTTAATCATAATGTTTCTTCACTCTGACTTTAGATTCTTTTGTATTTACTAATAATAAAAGTGCAGCAAACTCTCATATGAATACACAGTATGGGATATTTCAATGTGGAAAGGTTCAAGTTGGTGCCATTGTAGTGCTTTAGTTGCATATAAGTAAAGGACAACGATTAATGGGTATGCATTCTAAAATGTTTTGGGTTATGAAGTTATAATCATGTGAAGTACTAATGCAGTATGTGTGTTGGCATTTCGAAGTTAATTAACACTATGAAATACATGCAAAGATATTTTTCAGCTTTCTCAGGTTTGATGGCACTGACTAGGTATGAATTATAGTACATAATATAAACAATTCTGTCTCATAGAAAGATATGTATTACTGCATTCCTTAAAGCACTTAATCCTAGTAAGTTCTTCCTCTTGTATATTCCCTATAGATGTAATTGTGCACAAAATCGCTGTTCAAATCGTGTAGTACAGCATCCATTAAAGCTAAAATTGCAACTCTTCAAAACGGCAAGAAGAGGCTGGGGCGTAAGAACTCTGTGTGACATTCCAAGAGGGGCATTCATATGTGTGTATGTGGGAAAGATGCTTAGTGAAAGTATTGCTAATGAGGTTAGTATGTTATTTCTTGTAAAGATGATGTTTTCTAACATTATTGACTTGTTATATACCTTCAATAAATTTAAATATTCCAAAGGCATGAAGACAACGTTTGGATTTAATGCTCTCTTTATATAAATTGGAGTTAAATTTTGATGAGAATTCAAAGGAATTATGTCTTAATTGTGATGGCTGTTGTCTCTGGAGAATTCATATTTTTTTACATTTTACAGTAGTCTTAACCCTTTTACCCCAAGGTAAGGTTAAATTTTGAGCACATTTTATAGTATATTTTTTTTAAATTGCTCTAACAGCCTTAATTTTTGTCATAGAGAGGTCAGGTTGGTCTCATTCTTTTGGAAAATGCCTGAAGTTTTTCATAAAGTTATCAAAAACATGCAAAAACATGTAAATAACAGTGTTTTGCAAGAACGTACCGGTACGTCCTTTGGGGGGCGAAAGGGCTAAGAATTTCTGATGTGGCATCATTCGTGAAATTTTTTATATTGCATTACAATACGATAGTCAGCTGTTAAGTTATTTAATGCACCAGAGGTATGGTAGTCATCATATTTTAACCGTGCTTTGAAATTGAATCGCATCACTACGATTAACGTGCTTTTGCAGGAAGGCAAACAGATGATTGGTGGTGATGACTATTATGCTGAATTAGACTACATAGAAGTTATGGAAAATGCCAAGGAAGGTTTCGAAGAAGAAGCTATATTGCCAGAGGCGGAAAGCTTAAGTATATTACTAAAAGACAACTTTAAACCCCCTAGATGTAGGTTTTGATTTTATTTGCAGTTTTCATTTGTTGACCTTAGTTGAAATTTAGATAAATAATTTCAGTCACTGCCGTTTTGTAGAGATTTGCATGCTTATGAGATTGCAAAAAATATTTCCTCTTAAATTTTTTTATAATTTTTGTTTGCCTTTTTCAGTTTTTTTTCAATGTTGGGATTACACGAGATTTATGAGTCTCCCAAGAATTGATGAACTTATCAATAAATTTCATTTCCTAATAGGTCTACACATATACAGTATAATAAAACGGTGTATAAAAATGTTTACCACTCCTTTAAATTACAACATGGAAATTTGTCTTGAAGAGTGTTTTGTCACATTTTAATTTTTCTACTTTAATTATATTCTGGAGTATGTAATTAAGAAAACATTTAGTCTTCACAAAAAGTTAATTTTCAATATTTAACTTAGCCGGTGATTATAATAGCTGCAACTCTGTTGCCCGACAGACAACTCTACGGTAAAAACTCGCCAGCGATCGCTACACAGGTTGCGGGTGTGCCCAACAGCGCCATCTGTCGTCCAGATACCCAGTACTCAATGTAAACAAAAGACTCAATTTTCTCTCTGTCGAGCTATCGACAAGACGTACTTACTCGCTGTTGCTAAACTGGAGTTTTTTCACAACTAATTGGTGAAGTACTTTATTCTAGTTTTGAGCTTTCGCTATGCAGGTGTTTTATCTTCATCTTAAATCTTGAATTCGTTTTGGATAGATTTAATTATGGTGACAAATAGAGTATGGGCTTTCTTTCACTTTTAAATGGCCGACTCTTCCCTTAGACGGAAGTGTGTTTAGGCGTTTAGTAATTATATCACGTTATAGATTTTCCTCTATATATTTTATATCTCTCCGCCTTTATTAGGCCTCTTCGATTAACTTTCCATTTATTATAAACATATAAAAATAATTTTAATGTTTTGTTTATATAGACCTTTCCTGAGAGTAGGTGGTCCTAACTTCGAAACCGAAGTTAATCAAGGTTGAGCCCTTTATATCGTAATTAGCTTTTAAAGAGCTAAGGATTTAAAACTTTTTAAATGTAATATTTTATGAAAGAATTTCTTTGATAGTCTTCGTACTGTTTTCAAAGATGAACTAACGTTTAGTTTATTTATGCTACGCAGTTGTTGACGTTCAGGACGTTCAACATGCGCTCTATCGTTACGATAGAGAGAGAGTGTATCACGGTTTCACTTTGCAGTAAGAGTAAATCGATTCTGACGTTTTGTTTATTCTTTCTTAGCTTAAATGTTTTAAATTCTATTTTAAAGGAAGTTTTTATTTGAAAAACCTTTCAGTTTTTTCCTTTAGTCAAATAACATGTTTTTTTTTGACGAAATATAATTGGGCTCTTCTCTTAGGTGCGAAATCAAGAGAGAAAGAGAGAGAGAGGAGAGAAAACGTTCCGTTCAAGCGGGTGACGTTGTTCTCGTGTTACTCTCGTCCCTAGTCGCTGTAAGGGGAGGAAGGATAAAACGTTTTAGTTTTTTATTCTCGTCCCCAGGCTATGTGCGGTGAGAGATTGAAAACGTAGTTATATGAACTAGTGTTTAGTCTCTTTCCCAGCCACTGATTTTTTTATCTTAAAATATGTTTTCTGTTTTTTGCTGGTATTAATGAGCTTGCATTATACGACTGATTTCGCAATTACTACCTTTTAATGAAGGGTAGAATTGCGTGTTTCAGGTAGAAATCAGTAAAAGTTTCGATTTCAGTGAAATAAGTGCATAACAGAAAATCGAAGTGATAAAGTGATATGCGCAAAGTGTTACAGTGTTGCGTCCGAGGGTTCGTCTGTTCGTGCCTGTCGTTCACCTAGTCCGGGACCTCTTACATGCTCCCAAGCCCAGGGGAGAAGTAATGTCAAACGACTTATGGGTTCGAGAGGCCTTGACCAACGAACAGACGTTTTCCCTCTATGGTATCGGGTGTATCTTACCAAGATCTCCCCTACCATAAAACGAGAGAGACGTTGTTTCTCCTCGTCATCCGAAGGCTTTTCGCATAAGAAACCTGTCACAAGGTTTCGAAGCCCTTAAGCGAAAGTCAGTCCTTTCAGGACAGGTCCAGGGTCCTGGTTACAACCATTAGGACAGCTCTGACCCTATGCAGTCATCGGATAACTGCTCGCCGCCTAACAAAAGCGTAACACAGACTCCGAGAGTCTTTTTTTGTAGGCAAAGTGTTGCGGTCACAGACGTTACCCTAGTCTCTTACCACAACCATTTCCGTTGATCCTTAATGGGTTGTATGGCAAGACATGCAGTATATGCTTGCCTCCCTTATGGAAGACTATTCTGCCGATTAGTCCGTTGAGTCTAGCCGTTTATCTCATCGATATCCTGGCTTTCAGCCAACCTAACGTTCCTTTGTGCTTACTGTTGACGTTGGCGTAGCTTAGTCACGTCAGTCAGGTTGTTTAGAACCACACTCGATGCGGTCTCGTGTGGTTTTTCAGCCGCATTTGGACGTTAGGCCACTTGCTGATGCTCCTGTTGATGTTCAAGACGTTCACTAACAATCGGAGTTGACTTGTTTTGACGCTGTGCGTCAACCTCCGCATTCTAGAGTTGTTTTGACTGCTCAGTCTAGGCAGTCAAAGCAGTCTCGAGTGGACGCTGTGCGTCCTCACGCACCTGTTGTGGTTGACAGTTCAGTTGTTGACAGTTCACAGACTGTCAAGCAGTTACATGACGTTGCGTTCTGGTCCGCTACTAATGCACCAGTGAGTGTGGACTCTGCTTGTAAAGCATTGCCACCACGGTAGGTCTCTCCCTTGCTTGAGACTCAGCTTTTATCGGACAAGGTTCCTGTAGATGAGGAAGTTGCTGTTCCCCCTCCTACTGATATTCCCTTGAGGACTCTGTCAGATGGAGAGGAGCCTAAAGCTGCTTAGCCTCCTATGGACTTTAATTAAATCATGATGATTTTTTTAAGGATCTTTGTCCGGATCTTTTTGTAACTGCTGCTCCTCGTTCGCCTAAACGTCAGAGCTTACACTAGGCCTAGCTACTTCGAAGCCGTTGTTTTTAAGCTAGTGCTCTCTCGCTCTCCTAGAGAGCTTTACGTTGGCTAGGCGACTGGTTTTTCACCAGGAGGAGTTTGGGGGATACAGCCTTTGCTTTCCCTTCTTTTAAACTGGCTTATAGAGCGAGAGTCTGATATGACACGAGAGAAGTTCTCGGCTTGGGAGTTCATGCTTCTGCCCAGATAGACTTCTCAATTCTCGTAGACTCTCCCTGGCGCCTGGCCAGGAGACGCTCCAAGTTGTTTGCAGGTCAACTTCACAGCTGTTTTTGAGCCTTTGAAGTTTTGCTGTACAATTATGTCACGCATAACAAGGCTTTCAGGGATGGTAAACGGTACCGCCTCAGTCGCTAACCCCGTCTGTTGCCACACCTGCTCACGTAGACCCTAAATGGGCTTTGCTGCAAGACATGCAGTCCAAGCTTGCGTCCTTGATAGAGGACTTTAATGTGGAGAAGGTTGCTACCGAACCTTCTGGCCAACAACCTTCCAACCGGTCGGTTGTGCGCCCTGTTGACGCTGAGGTAACCTACTCGCGTCTGCCAAGTTGAGGTGGTTCCTCCACCGATGCGACCCAGTGTGGGTTGCCAGCCGCACGTTGACGTTAAGCGACGCTCGGAGGTGGTTGTTGACGTTCAGGAAGTTCAACAACCAGCAGAGGTGACTTGTTTTGACGCAGTGCGTCAACCTCAGCAACCCGGTAGGGTGTTGACTGCACAACCCAGACGGTCTAGACAGTCTCTGGTTGACGCTGTGCTTCCTCGCGCACCCATGGTTGTTGACAGTTCACAGACTGTGCAGCAGTTCCGTGATATTGCGTCCGGCTCCGTCACGCATCCACCAGTGCGACCGGACTCAGCGAGCCAGACGTTGCCCACTCCGTTGCCGTTTCCTCATCAGTTTTCGGATGAGGAACCCTCTGATGAGGACGTTGCTGAACAACAAGACGATCAGCCCCCAGAATAGATCAAGCCCTGCTATCCATCCAGAAGATGCTGAAGAAGGAACGCTGCTCAGTCAGGCTGTGGATGAGTCTGGTAGGGACGCTGTCATCCGTGGAACAATTTGTGTCACTAGGAAGACTACACCTCCGTCCTCTTCAATACCATCTAGCTTTTCACTGGAAAAAGGACAAGACGCTAGAAGCGGTCTCGATCCCGGTTTCCGAAAAGATAAAGTCTTGTCTGACTTGGTGGAAGGACAATATCAACCTAAGAGAGGGTCTTCCCCTGGCTGTTCAGAATCCCAATCACGTTCTCTTCTCGGACGCATCGGACATGGGCTGGGGCGCGACACTAGACGGTCGGGAATGCTCAGGACTGTGGAACTCGAGTCAGAGGAGCATGCATATCAACTGCAAGGAGCTGTTGGCAGTACATCTGGCCTTGAAAAGCTTCAAGTCTCTCCTTCGAGGCAAAGTGGTGGAAGTTAACTCGGACATCACCACGGCCTTGGCGTACATCTCCAAACAAGGAGGTACCCACTCACTGACGTTGTACGAGATCACAAGGGACCTGCTCATCTGGTCAATAGGTCAAGACATCTACCTAATAACGAGGTTCATCCAAGGCGACTTGAACGTCATAGCAGATTGTCTCAGTCGGAAAGGGCAAGTAATTCCAACCGAATGGACCCTCCACAAGGATGTGTGCAAGAGACTTTGGGCCACTTGGGGTAAAACCATCCATAGATCTCTTTGCAACCTCGCTGACCAAGAGGCTTCCAATCTATTGCTCTCCAGTCCCGGACCCAGCAGCAATACATATAGATGCTTTCCTCCTAGATTGGTCACATCTGGATCTCTACGCATTCCCACCGTTCAAGATTGTCAACAAGGTACTGCAGAAGTTCGCCTCTCACGAAGGGACAAGGTTGACGTTAGTTGCTTCCCTCTGGCCCGCGAGAGAATGGTTCACCGAGATACTTCGATGGTTAGTAGACGTTCCCAGTAGTCTTCCTCTAAGGGTAGACCTTCTACGTCAGCCACACGTAAAGAAGGTACTTCAAAGCCTCCACGCTCTTCGTCTGACTGCCTTCAGTCTATCGAAAGACTCTCGAGAGCTAGAGGCTTTTCGAAGGAAGCAGCCAGTACGATTGCTAGAGCAAGGAGAGCTTCTTCCATTAGAGTCTACCAATCGAAGTGGGAAGTCTTCCGAGACTGGTGCAAGTCAGTTTCTGTATCCTCGACCAGTACCTCTGTAGCTCAAATAGCTGTTTTTCTCTTTTACCTGAGAAAAGGACGATCCCTTTCAGCTCCCACTATCAAGGGCTACAGAAGCATGTTGGCATCGGTCTTCCGGCATAGAGGCTTAGATCTTTCCAAACATAAAGATCTGCAAGACCTCCTTAAGTCTTTTGAGACCACCAAGGAGCGTCGTTTGGCTACCCCTGGATGGAATTTAGACGTGGTACTAAGATTCTTCATATCAGACAGGTTGGAGCCGTTACAATCAGCCTCCCTGAAAGATCTCACTCTTAAGACTCTTTTCCTGGTATGCTTAGCCTCGGCTAAAAGAGTCAGCGAGATTCATGCCTTCAGCAAGAACATAGGATTTTCGTCAGAAAAAGCCACTTGTTCGCTACAACTTGGTTTTCTAGCCAAAAATGAGCTGCCTTCTCGGCCTTGGCCTAAATCTTTCGATATCCCCAGCTTATCGGAGATCGTAGGCAATGAACTAGAAAGAGTCTTATGCCCTGTTAGAGCTCTTAAGTTCTATTTAAAGCGTACTAAACCTTTACAAGGCCAATCTGAAGCTTTATGGTGTTCAGTTAAGAAACCATCCTTGCCTTTGTCAAAGAATGCTTGGTCAGACTTTATCAGATTGTTAATACGAGAAGCTCATTCACATCTGAGTGAGGAAGACCGAACTTTGCTTAAGGTGAAGACGCACGAAGTTAGAGCTGTAACAACTTACGTGGCCTTTAAGCAAAATATATCTCTGCAAAGTATAATGGACGCAACCTATTGGAGAAGCAAGTCAGTGTTCGCGTCACTTTACTTGAAAGATGTCCAGTCTCTTTACAAGAACTGCTACACACTGGGACCATTCGTAGAAGCGAGTGCAGTAGTGGGTGAGGGCTCAACCACTACAATTCCCTAATTCCATACCCTTTTAATCTTTCTCTTGAAATGTTTTTATTGTTGTTTTTTGGGTTGTCCGGAAGGCTAAGAAGCCTTTCGCATCCTGGTTGATTTGGCGGGTGGTCAAAGTCATTTCTTGAGAGTGCCTAGATTAGGGGTTTTGATGAGGTCCTGTTGTATGGGTTGCAACCCTTGATACTTCAGATCCTAGGGGTCGTTCAGCATCCTAAGAGGATCGCGAGGCTCCGTAAGGAAGACGTACTTAAAAGGCAGAGAAATTGTTCAAGTCGACTTCCTTACCAGGTACCTATTTATTTTGTTTTTGTTATTTTGATAACTTCTAAAATGAAATAAAAACTCTTAGCTCATAATAATGTAAACATATATTGCTGGTCTCTACCCACCCCCCTGGGTGTGAATCAGCTATTATAATCACCGGCTAAGTTAAATATTTAAAAATGTTATTTTGATAATAAAATAAATTTTTGAATATACTTACCCGGTGATTATAAATTAAAGGACCCTCCCTTCCTCCCCAATAGAGACGCAGTGGAACGAGGAGAAAATTGAGTCTTTTGTTTACATTGAGTACTGGGTATCTGGACGACAGATGGCGCTGTTGGGCACACTCGCAACCTGTGTAGCGATCGCTGGCGAGTTTTTACCGTAGAGTTGTCTGTCGGGCAACAGAGTTGCAGCTATTATAATCACCGGGTAAGTATATTCAAAAATTTATTTTATTATCAAAATAACATATTACAATTCTTAAACTACAGAATATTTTGATTACTCGGCTTAATGATTCCCCTACAGAATGTTGAAATGCCAATACAGTATAGGATATTTGTTAGTCTCTCTTTGACCCCAAGTTGCAATTTATTCTGCTTCCTATTAATTTTTCTTTGATCTCCTGGGGTCTAGGAAGTCTAGGCTTGTATCTTGTATCTTGAGGTTGACAGATAAGATTTCAAAGACCCAAAATGCAAATTTTTATAATCAATGCCAACGGTATTTCAGTCAAATTGGTACTTTAAAAACAAGACTCATTACTCCCGTAAACTAAGTAAGTGCTGGATAAGGTGGAGTTTTGTTTAATTCCATCATTGACAATGTAACTATAGTCCATTTCTTTTAGCGATGCATATTTGCACTGACTCGCAGCGGTGCCCTTTTAGCTCGGAAAAGTTTCCGGATCGCTGATTGGTTGGACAAGATGATTCTAACCAATCAGCGACCAGGAAACTTTTCCGAGCTAAAAGGGCACCGCCGCGAGTCGGTGCAAATATGCATCGCTAAAAGAAATGGACTACAGTATAACTGTTTTTGTTTTTATTTTGTGGTAATTATTTAAGTTTGGCTTCCTGGCTTTTTGTCCCTAAATTTTGTTTGATTGAATTGATTTATGAAATTTGAGCTATATGACCTGGCACTGAGGTTTGGGAAAACTCAGCCATTTCTCCTTTTGTAGATGTTTATGAAAATAATTGTTTAATTAATTTCCCAATTATTATAAAAAGAGAATTTCCTCATCCCTTTTTTATAATATTTGTTCAAAAGAACCATGTAAAAGTTTAAATGGTCAAGTTATTATACAGTTTAAACTGTTAATAATCATTGTTTGTTTGTCTTGAAAAATAAGTTCTTCCCTATCAGCAATGCAAAAAATATATTTTTAATTCAATTAATCTATCAATTTAGAATTTCTATTTGTTAATGGTAATGTCTCTTCCAGTGGGATCAGACCTCATAGACAGTGATGGGCTTTTCAGTGAAATTGATGCAGATGACGACGACAGAGATTTTAGTCAGCCTAGTTACCATAAAAATGATAATGTGGAGAAAAGACAAAAGTCAGCTCGCCTGCAGGAACGGGCAAGGGGCACCAAGTCCAATCACACAAACGCAGGTTTGTGATATCGTGGTTGAATGAGCAAATATTTTGTTTTATTTGTAAATAGACCTCATGAGTTATTCTGGCATTTTGAATATATTTGTATTGGTTTTTCCATTAAATTTAGTTTTGTTGACATCTTATTCAAATATTTTTTTTTACTAAATGACAATTTTGGAAATTATTTTAAAAATTTCCATAAGTTCAAAATTGAGTACCAAAATTTCTTAAAGACAGTTTTTTTTGTTTGTTTAATTCAGAAATTGAAAAAAAAATCAATACATTTTACATTTCAAATGGCCATGTATGAAATAAAAAACGCTGAATTAATTCTGCTGAAATTTAGACAATAATTTCTAATGAGATAGCATTATTTAATAAGGAGACTTCAGAAGTACAGTAAATGCTGGACTTCACAGTTAGAATATTATTCCCTCAAAATGAAAGTAATTATTTACAAATTTCCAAGTTTTATCTATTTTAATGTTATTTCTAAGCCTACAGTTATTTAAGTTCATAAGTACAGAAACTAGATTTTAATAGATATAATTTCACACACTATTAAGAAATGGGGAAAACTGTTAGATTGAAATACAGTAATACCGGTATTTAGTAGCAATTCTCCGTTTTCTTTAGCAGCAGGATCTGCCGCACATTCAGAAGAAGAAAAGACAAAGAATGATGATGGAGATAAGGGGTCGGAATCAAAAGATGGATCGAATACTGTTTCATGTGACCCATCTGATGATGAAGAGGATGATGGTAAGTAATGAAATAAATGTACTCAAATGGATAACAAAGTTGTTTATAAGAATTTCAAATTTTTTTATTAAGATAGTAAAAGTTGCAAGGTAAGATAGGGTATGGTAAAAGCAAAAGTAATGAGAGTATATGGACCATGTATAAAAGAAAATGAGAAAGAAGTATTATATTTTTGGGAACATTATGTGCATGGGTGGGTTCGAAGGACATGGAAGGGTGGTGTTTTGTTCATATTCAAAAGGCAAAGTTAGGTGACAGAAAGAGATAACATAGTTGCAAGGTATGCAGTTCCCAGAGTGAATGAAAATGGATAGAATCTTGTGGAAATGGGTTTGTAGAGGGACTTGATTGTTGAAAATGTAATGTTTTATGACAGAAAGGTACAATTTTGTTTTAAAAACCCTTTTATCATAGGATGCCTTATCTGGTGTGATAGCTTCTCAGTATTACTAACTACTTGTATAAACAGACATCCATGCTCTACCTGGGGTTAATCACTCAATGCTCTGCCTCTAACCTCATTCCTTTGTGCGAATGTAGTATCAACAACTGGGAGATCTACTCCTTTATTCATCCTTTCTTACTGTACAGTATTTGTATGAAATTTAGGTCATAGACTAAGGAATTGGGACTAATGAGATACTTTAGTGTTGTCATATCCATGGCCAG
This sequence comes from Palaemon carinicauda, assembly GCF_036898095.1. Lineage (NCBI taxonomy): Eukaryota > Metazoa > Arthropoda > Malacostraca > Decapoda > Palaemonidae > Palaemon > Palaemon carinicauda. The sequence continues at coordinate 106,136,940 of NC_090747.1, read as the reverse complement.
GTTATCAAGTGTTATTTAGGGGTATCATTCACTCTGTTGCCTCGTGCTGATACGGAGCATACGCATTAGCTGCTATCTTCAAGATCAGCTAGCAGTTGTGAGCCTGATGGAACAGTCACTGCTGTTTTATCAGTTGCAGATGAATGGTACTAACTGGACCCATCTCCACTCATATGGCAGACTGATAGGGGTATTGATCATACTACCTCCTCATGCTGACCCAGAGCTTGTGCATCGCTGGCACCTTCAGGGTCTGTTAGCAATCCTGAGCTTGGCAGCGTGACAACACCACGGTTTCATGAAGTGCACGAACGTCAAGTTGTAAGGCTGATAGAGGTTAGGCCATTGGGGGAGTTTTCTTGGGGCCTTAACAAGGAACATTAACAGATCTGGATACCATTTGGCATATTGACGCTTAGGAGCTATAGGGGCCATCCTGAGAACCAATGTTGTCAACAACCTGTTGAACTAATCAGCAATTTGGAGACAAGGTCATCTTCAAAAAGCATGAAGCCTTTCCTCTACGCAAGGATGTAGGGATCACTCCCAGCCTACAACCTGCCCCTGGCAATTGAACGTGTCTGCTAGAACATTCTTCTTGACCGAAATGAACCTCTACAGTGTTGTCCACTGGCCAGGTATGCACCTGCTTTGTCATCTCAAAAAGGGTTGGTGAAAGTGGCACCTTGCTTGTTGACAAATGCCAAGACCGTAGTGTTGTCGCTCATCAGCTCTGAGTGCGCTATCAAACTCTTGAGGCGGTTTGGTTCCTGTGCATTCCACTTCTCCTTTAATGAGTCTGTGAACAGCATAATCTCTGGAGGCGGAGAATCGAGTGAAAATTCCCCCTGGCAAGCTTTTTGTCATTCAACCACCGGGCAAGATCGGCCCGTACTTCCTGTACGACTGTAGCGAGACGGTAAGGAAAGCACAGTGGTTGCAGATCAATGATGCTTCAGACACCACTGGAGCCATCACTGGTGGAGATGTCAATAAGGAGCAAGTTTCTCTGGGGAAAGATTTCCAGAAGACATTGCAGATACTGGTGCGACACCTCCCCCAAGCCTGCCGATATGGTTGTCTGATGGAAAGACTCTTGCTGTTTCCCTGGTACTTCTTCTTCTCCCTGGATGTGAGACTCTACTTTTCCTGCTTGATCATGATCTTCAGAAACAGTTACCTTCTAATGGAGCCAGAATCAGCCAGTTACCAAGATGCCTCAAGATGTGAATCCAATTTGAGTGGTCCCAGGTTCGTGCCAGTGTGAACACTTGGGAAGTGGTAGACAGTCCGAAGCACAATACTTTGTACTGGTACAATATTCCTGAGGACATAGCGAAGGTACTTTGTGTAGGACTGATGGATGGATATCTGGAAGTACTGTATTTATCCATCAGGACCACTGAAAGCATGAATTTGTCCTCTCTGATGGCAGACTGCATGGTGCTTGCCATTTTCATCCTGAACTAGTACTGAACAACAAACCTGTTAAGGAGAGAGAGGTCAGTGACTGGTCTGCTTTCCCCCAGCTGTTTTCTCCACCGGAAAGTTAATTGTATATACTGTAGCTAGGAGAATTGTCTCCAAGACTTTAAGCTCATTCTCCTCGATCACTTTCACCTCTGCCATCAAGTCCAGAGCTTTCGCCAATTTTCGAGGGTAGGTCTGGAGTGTCCCTGGATGCGAATGAGTTAAGGGTTTAGATCATTGAAGGGTCGGTGGTACCCATCCTGAAAGACTTCCACCAGCCACTGATCTGTTCCCTGTCACATTGCTCAATGGCATGGACAGACATCCTTCCTTTCGCAGCAGCTAGAGGAGGAAACTGCCAACTTTAGTGTCCCATTCTTCCTTCTTGAATTGGCCAGGCCAAGTGCAGAAACATGAAGCGTTGTCAACACCGTTCTTTGAGAAAGAAATATTTGAAGGTGTAGATTGGGCTCTGGAGGTAGCTAGAGCTTTCTTACAAAGCCGGTGTGGAGCGAAAGTTACGCCACTGCTGCTTTTGAAGGTGACTGCATGATGGATAAGTCATGACTAGCCTTTTTCCCATTGTCTCCTCCATGTCTTTCTGTGGGAAGAGGGCCGTAGCCACAGGACTGGGTTGTTCCTTAGGGCCAACGCCTCCTCTTGCCTAACTTGCCTGGAGATGAGGGAGACTGCATCCCTCCTTTTCAAAACCTAGTTGGTCCACTGGTTTGCTGACTGGTAAGGGAAGATGCTGTTACACCCTCATGCATGTAGGATCTCCTTTGCCAAGAGAGTGCGGAAAGCAAGTCTGAAGTGAATTCTCAGGTTCTTAGATCTGTGATTTCACCCTGTCCATGCCGACTCAATGGCGGGTTTATGCCGATCCATGACTGTCAAACTCCCTTCACAGGAACCTCAGTAGCCTTTCAGAGTTTATTGCGAGTGCAAAGATGTCGATGAATGATCACTCCAACTTAGAGTTCTCTACTTCTGCTGGCACTGTTGGGATGATGAATACTTTCCTCCTGGCCAAGAGGGGAGGTCTTGACATGTACCTCAGAGGACAGTGCCTTCCTTTCAAGGTATGCCAAACCTGGACCCAGAACAGAACCAGAGGAATATCTTGAAGAGGTTGAGGGGTAGGTCGATCGACATTCAGAAGTATACAGTAATGTATAATGTACTTTAGCCTCTGAAGAGTTTGCTAGAAAATGGTGTACCGAGTGACTTGTAATACCGAATACTAGGTGGCGTGAAGCCTTGCTGCTAATCACATGTATGAGACATAGCATTTCTGTGCTTGTTGAGAGCAGTCCTGAATGGTCACTTGTTTGTGTTCCTGATTGCGTGAGCGTACAAGGAATTCTCGGCACATAGATTTGAAACGCTGGGATGGAAAAGATGACAGGTGATCTGGTTTGCAAGCGAGCTTGAAGATTAATTGCACCCTGAATGGGCCATGCAGTGAGCAATAATGCAAGCGGACCATGGATTGTATTTCTTATCACCCTTGCAGGAGTGAATGTCTTGTTCATACGAGTGAGGAGACCGATCGTTCTTTCTTTTCACCCCACCACGAGTGAACTTCTCTGCCTTCAGGACTGAATCCTCCTCAGGGAGAGAAATTGAGGTGTAGCTCAATTGTCCAGGTGAAAGAGAATGAAAAAGGTGGTGCACTTCCCGATAGTGTGTGTAGATTCAATATGAGATGAAGTGGGGATAGCAGAGGCATAAGCTCCTGTACACTGTCTCGATACTTTTCCCAGTGTGGAATAGTTCTTTGTACCACACCGCCCTCCCTCTTTCTTTCTCGTAAGAAAGAGAAGAGGTTGGTCGATCGTTCAGGAAATGGGAAGAAAAGCAGTTCCCTTCATCCCGACCGAAAGTACGAGTGCTCCGCTTGGTACAAAACCGAACACATGTAGCAGGAGTGCAGTACCTACACTGCATGCCAGTACTTTTTCCGATTGCGTGATAATTTTTTGCAACATAGCACCCTCCCTTTTTCTCTTCTGTAAGAGAGAAATAGATTGGTCGATCATTCAGGTAAAGGGAACAGGTGTCTCTCTTCATTACAACCAACAGTGCACATGCTTGGTTTGGTATGATATCAAACATAAGTAACAGGAGCTGAAGCCTGAAGCATCTGAGCCATGTACCAGGACATGTTTCCGGCCAGACTGAGTACATTCTTGGTACGAATCATCTCTCCCTCGCATACACATGGAGAGATCATTTTGAGTCTTATTAGGCCCTGGCTGACCAGTCTTCCTTGAATTCAATGACAACTTCTTTGGGGGCAGAAGTGGTAGCAACAAAAGATTCAGAAGAGGGCAATCGGTTTGATACAAGACAGAGTACAATTGTAAGGAATGTAAGCACCTTTACCACTTGCTGATACAATACTTCTTCCCATTGTAGTATATTTTTCATCACGTATTATACTTATTGTAGTATAGTTTTCATCACGTACTACCTCTCTCTCTTTCGTTAGAGAGAGATTGGCCAATTGTACAAGAAAGAGGAAGAAGGGCGGTGCTCTTCATCCCGATTGACATTCCTACGAGCACAAGTAACAGGAGTGTGAGCATCTGTACCACGTACCAAGACACATCCCCTGGGTGGATTGGTTCTCAGTACCACACCATGTTTCCCACGCGTATGTAGGGAGAAATTAGTCAAAGTCTACGAGTACAATCTCTTATCAATCAATATTCCCTTCCTGGACCTCTTTGATTATGTCTTCTTTTCTTCTTTTAGAAGTAGCACTGTCTAAAGAATCTTTTAAAAGCTAAGGCAGAGGAGAGATGAAGGGAATTTGAAGTTCACTTTCTAAGGGGTCGTGCAAGCCAACAACGATGCTCCTCACAAGGGATTCTTCAAAGCAACAAAGAAAACACTACTAGGCGTTATACCCTTTAGTGCCACCCCAGGGGTCAGGAAGACACTGCAATTGCAAAAGTGCGCCCCTTAAACAATCGGTGCAGCAAGATCTACTGACGGAGCGCTAGTAATGTCAAAGGAATGCCGATTCCCTTGGGTTCATGTTGTTATAAGGTCATGCTAGTGAGGGAATGACAGCAAAAGTCACGCCACCCAATAGTAACGGGAAGGATGTGGATAACGGCAGGTTTGCTCAGAAACCTATCACACAATTAAAGTTCCTCCAGGAAAAAAGGAAAAGCCAAAATTAGAGAGGCAGCAAGAGCACTGTATGTCTATTGCTTTGGCTGAAATCAAAATTGAGTGTACCCATATACAGTACCATTCACCATCTCAATTTTTATTATGTCACTATCTTTCAGATGCATTGGTAGGACCTAAGACATTACTCTTTAACTTATCCTTACAGTCAACCTGTCACAAAGCAACCTCCTCCAACTTGCTTTGCAGCACTTGAAAGATTTCCTCTTGTTTATACTACTCTTTTCTTCTTCTTCCCAGCTGGTTCCCATTTTTATATGGGGTCGCCATTGCGGATGAGCCGTTTCCATCTTTTTCTATCCTGCGCTTCTGCTTCATCAATTCCCTTCTCCTGTAAGTCTCCTCTCACACAGTCCCTCCATCTCTTTCTTGGTCTCCCTCTTCTTCTTCCTTGAACCTCCATCTTCATAGTATGTCTCCCAACGTGGTCCTCATCTCTCTTCATCAGGTGTCCATACCATCTCAGCCTCCCTTCCTGCACTTTCTTTGATATTTCCACCACCTTTGTCGACCCCCCTTATGTAGTCAATTTTTATCCGATCCTCTCTTGTGACCCCAGACATCCACCTAAGCATTCTCATTTCTGCCACATCCATCTTCTCCTCTGTCTTCCTCATGCTTGCTGTTTCCGTTCCATACAGCATTGCTGTTCTTACCACTGTCTTATGAAATTTTCCTTTTAATCTCAGTGGTATTCTTTTGTCACAAAGAACTCCTGAGGCTGCTCTCCAGTTGTTCCAGCCTGCCTTTACCCGATATTTAACTTCATCTTCCAATCGTCCTCCAGCGTTAACAAAGGATCCCAAATACTTAAACTTATCAACTCTATTTATTCTCCCCTAAGCTGAATACTTTCTCTATCATCCCCCTCACTGGTGGTACACATATATTCTGTCTTAGATCTACTTATTCTCATTCCTCTGTCCTCCAGTACTTGCCTCCATCTTTCCAATTTCATTTCCAGATCTTCCCTGCTCTCTGCGCACAGAACAATATCATCTGCATACAATATGTCCCATGGTACTGCCTCCCTTACTTCTTCTATTAAAACGTACATCACTATGTTAAAGATAAATGGGCCCAGAGCCAACCCTTGGTATAATCCTACTCTCACCTCAAAACCCTCTGTCTCCCCAGCACTGCTCCTCATTCTAGTAAATAAATTATGATACATCTCTTGTATCAGTTGAACGTACTTTTCTAGCACCCTCCTCTCCATCAGACTTCTCCATACCTCTTGTCTTGGGACTCGGTCATAAGCCTTTTCAAGGTCAATGAATACCACATGCAGGTCTCTTTGCTTTTCCCAGAATTTCTCCATTAGTTGCTTCAGACAAAATACACCATCTGTTGTTCCCCTCCCCTTCATGAATCCCATCTGCTCTTTACCTATTTCTACTTCTCTTAGTCTGGCATCTATCATCCTTTCCAGTATCTTCAAAGTGTGGGACATCAATTTAATACCTCTGTAATTCCCACACTCCTGGACATCACCTTTCCCTTTGAAAATTGGGATCAATATACTCCTACGCCACTCATTTGGTATATTTTCCAGCTCAAAAATCTTTATCATGAGATCGTACATTTTATATCCACTCCATCTCCTAATGCTTTCCATGCCTCCACAGGAATCATGTCTGGTCCAGTTGCCTTCCCATTCTTTATCTTCCTCAGTGCATTTATTACCTCTTGTCTAGAGAACCTTATTACCATGCCAAAGTTCACCTGCCCATCCTCTCTTAATAATCTATCATTTTCTTCATTTAACAGCTGTTCAAAATATTCTTTCCATCTCTTTACAGTGTCTTCCTCCTTTCTAAGTACTACACCATCTTGATCTTTTATTTGTTTGATGTGTGTAATATCTTTGGTGCTCTTATTTCTAGTCTTTGATAGCTTGATCATCTTGTTTAATCCTTCCTTTGTCCCCAGCTCATTATACACATCATCATATGCCTTTGCTTTAGCTTGGGCTACTACCTTCTTCACCACCATGTTTTTCTCTCTGAATCTCTCTCTATCTTCCACTGACTGTGACTCTTCCCATCTCTTCTTTGCCTCCTTCTTATCTTTTACAACTTTCTCAATTTCTTCACTCCACCACCAACTCTCCTTTTCTTCCCATATGATACCAGATGTCTCTCCTAGCAGCTCCTTTCCATGCCTTCTCATTACTGCTACATTTCGTATCCACCATTCTTGAACATCTTCAATTCCTATATCAATATCCTCCAAAACCCTCCTCTTAAGCTCTCTCATCTTATCTCCTTCCCTCACTAGTTTGTACATACATATATATACCAAGGCACTTCCCCCAATTTTGGGGGGTAGCCGACATCAAACAAATGAAACAAAAAAGGGGACCTCTCCTCTCTAAGTTCCTCCCAGCCTGACAAGGGACTCGACCAAGTTCGGCCGGTATTGCTTGAGTGCCACAGCCCACCCTCCCCCGTTATCCACAACAGATGAAGCTTCATAACGCTGAATCCCCTACTGCTGCTACCTCCGCGGTCATCTAAGGCACCGGAGGAAGCAGCAGGGCCTACCGGAACTGAGTCACAATCGCTCGCCATTCATATCTATTTCTAGCACGCTCTCTTGCCTCTCTCACATCTATCCTCCTATCACCCAGAGCTTTCTTCACTCTATCCATCCACCCAAACCTTGGCCTTCCTCTTGTTCTTCTCCCATCGGCTCTTGCATTCACTAGTTTGTATCATTTAATTTTCCTTATCCCTTTAGCTTGAGCTTTTTTTTCCCCTTTTTATGATTAAGTCCATACATAGCAGTCTGTGTTGGGGGGATACATGGTCACCTGGGATAACCTTACAGTTCTTGACCTCCACCAGCTTTATCCTTTTATACAGGAAGTAGTCTATTTGGGAGCATCTTCCCCCACTCCTATAAGTTATTAGGTGTTCCCTTTTCTTCTTAAAGAATGTGTTTACTATTGCCATGTCAAATGACACAGCAAAGTCCACTACACTCTCTCCTGGGTTTCTCTCCCCAATTCCATGGTCCCCATGCACCCGACCAATTGCCTCATTCTCACTTCCAACATGGCCATTCAAATCTGCCCCCACTATGACCCTCTCCTGTTCTTCCAGTTCTTGCATTACTCCATCCATGTCTCTCCAGAAATTTCCCTTCTCTTCTGTGCAACCAACTTGTGGTGCATATGCACTTATAATATTCAGAATCTCTCCTCCACAACACATCTTCATTCTGATGATATGGTCATTCTTTCTATGCACCTCTATCACCGCATTTTTCAGCTCACCAGACAGTACTATGCCAACTCCATTTCTACCTTGTTTATTTGCTCCGCTATATTATAGCTTATATCCATCACCCAACTCTTTAGCTTTATTTTATACTACTCTCAATCACGGTAAAACCCAGAATATCATGCTCTATTTCTTCTATTTTTGTAAGATTAAAAGTGTAATTATTTAAAAATTTTATGACCAGTCCCATTAGGTGATTTTCACACCCAAATGGAAGGTGTGTAAATTTTAAAGAATCTCTTGTCAGGAGTGGTGATTATATTATAAAATAAATGAAAATGCACATTTCGTATCTAGTACAATATTATACACGTTTATTTTTGTGCTAAACCTACAAAAGTATGTAATTTTGTAATCTGAAAAATTACTGACTTTGCTTTTCAGATGAAAAACAACGCAGACCACAAACATTCTTGCCTAGTCAGATGCTGCAACCATTGCCGAACCCTAGGAAGAGTGTGAGAGAGTACTATGGAAAGGACGAATCTGTGTATATCATGGATGCGAAGCAGGTTGGGAATATTGGACGGTATTTAAATGTAAGTAATTTTTAACCATTTTCTATTATATAATTTTTTCTCAGACTGTTTACAGTAAGCCTGATGATATAATGTGAGATAACTTATGAGAATACTTTCTACCCTTTATGCAAGATACCTAGTTTTTATGAATAGAACTTACCTGGCAGTTATATATATATAGCTGAGTCTCTGACTGTGGCAGAATTTAATCGAAAATCGCGGCAACCGCCTTGTGGTGGTTGTGTGGTTAGATGGTTAACAACCCTTACAGGGTGGTACTTGGAATCATTCCCATTTTCTGTTCCTCAGATTATCTCTGCCGGCCGGATCGACAACATCGTTGGTCCGCCTTTCAGAGTTTTTCGGATCGCTTTCCCTTCATCGCCTTTTTGGACTTCGTTTTTGGTGAAGTACACTGTGTTGGGATTTGGCAATCGTGTTGTTTTTGTTTTTTGTCTTTTTTTTCCTTTATTATCATGAGTGAGAAAACTCATTATCGTGTTTGTGCGAATGATATTTGCAAGGTGAGGTTGCCGAAACTTTCGGTTGACCCTCACACTATCTGTATGGGACAGGGGAACCTTTGGGGTTAGGAGTGCCTTCCTCCTCCCAAGGTGACTTCTCGGCTCTTGTGGACTCGGCAAGAAGGCATGCTTTAAACTCTGCCAAGGTGATGTGGTCCATGTCGGAACTTGATCACCTCGTCAAGGGAATTTTCAGGGTTTTCAGCTTCCTGGATTGGTCTCTCGGGACTCTGGCCAGGAAGTCTGAACTCCTGGAGGACACGAAGGACCTGACGAGTATCATGTCCTGCATGGACAAAGCTCTAAGGGATGGAGCTAATGAATTGGCTTCCCTTTTCTCAGCAGGGGTCTTAAAGAAGAGGGCCCTTTTATGCTCCTTCACCTCTAGATCTGTGACTGTTGCCCAGAAGTCGGAGCTACTTTACGCCCCTTTTTCACGTCATCTTTTTCCTGAAGCTCTGGTCAGAGATATCTCCCTTTCTCTGGCTCAGAAGGCTACTCAGGACCTTTTGTCTCGGTCGGCTAGAAAGACCTTACCTGTTGCTCCTGCTCCTCTGAAGAAGGAGGAGAAGAAGTTTCAACAGCCCTTTCGGGGCAGGATCTCCTCGAGAGCGGATTTTAGGGGGAGAAGACAAGAGTCAGGGCCAAGGACCAGCAGGGGTGCGTTTAGGCCCCGGTCCAAAAAATGAGATGGAAGTCCTCCAGACACCAGTAGGGGCAAGACTGTCTCGTTTTTGGCAGTCTTGGGAAAGGAGAGGGGCGGACACCTGGTCCCTCTCAGTAGTCAAGGAAGGTTACAAGATCCCCTTTTTAAAGAAACCACCTCTCTCAGACTCTCCCCTGGCCTTAGTGGCTCAGTACACCGACGCGGGGAAACGAGAGGCCCTTCTGGAGCTAGTCGACCAGATGTTGGTCAAGGGAGCAATAGAGCCAGTTCAAGACCTCGCCTCCCCAGGCTTTTACAATCGCCTGTTTCTGGTTCCCAAGAACTCGGGTGGATGGAGACCAGTCCTAGATGTCAGCTCTCTGAACGCCTTCGTGGAGAAAATAAAGTTCTCCATGGAGACGACTCAGTCAGTGCTGGCTGCAGTTTGTCCAGGAGACTGGATGGTTTCTCTCGATCTGCAGGACGCTTATTTTCACGTCCCCATTCATCCGTCTTCGAGGAGATATCTGAGGTTTGTGTTCCAGGGCAAGTGCTTCCAGTTCAGGGCACTTTGCTTCGGTCTCAGCACAGCTCCCCAAGTTTTCACCAGACTTATGGCGAATGTGGCAGGCTGGTTACACCAGGAGGGGATAAGGGTCTCCTTCTATCTAGACGACTGGCTGATCCGGTCACAGTCGAAAGAGAAATGTCTGGAGGACCTAATGAAAACTTATACGATCACTCAGGACCTGGGACTCATCGTCAACTGGGGGAAGTCTCAGACCGAGCCGAATCAGACTATTCTCTATTTGGGGATAGTTCTGAATTCAGTTCTTTTTCAGGCTTCTCCCTCCCAGGAGAGGCAGACCAGGTGCCTGGACAAAGTCAAAGACTTTTTGAGGAAGCAGGAATGCTCAGCGAAGGAGTGGATGAGTCTGCTGGGAACTCTATCCTCCCTGGAGCAGTTTGTCCCTTTGGGGAGACTGCACCTAAGGCCTCTGCAACACTTCCTCGCAAAGGTTTGGAACAGAAAGATCCAGGAGGACACTTTTTCTTTTCCCATTCCGACAGAGATCAAGGATCTTTTAATGTGGTGGCTGGACCCAGCTCTGTTGGGAAAAGGGATCTCCTTGTTCAAGAAGAACCCCGACCTAGTGTTATTCTCAGTCGCGTCCGAGTCAGGCTGGGGAGCAACACTAGGGAACAAAGAGGTCTCAGGTATTTGGGAAGGGAGTCAGGTCAGTTGGCATATCAACAAGAAGGAATTGATGGCCATTTTGTTAGGGCTCAAGGCCTTCAAAACCTCGGTGTCGGGAAAGACGGTGGAGATCAATTCCGACAACACCACAGCTCTCGCGTACATAAGGAAGCAAGGGGGAACTCACTCCCTCTCCCTGTTCTCAACTGCGAGAGAGCTTCTCCTCTGGGCGAACGAGAACGAGACCCAGCTGTTGACAAGGTTTGTTCAAGGGCAGAGAAACATCAGGGCAGACATGCTCAGCAGGAGGGGACAGGTCCTTCCTACAGAGTGGACTCTCAACCTGCATGTCTGTCGGAGCCTCTGGAAGTTGTGGGGCAGACCAGTAATAGACCTTTTCGCCTCCGGTCTAAACAAGAGGATCCCCAACTACTGCTCCCTAGTCCCGGACGAGGAAGCTGTTGCAGTGGACGCCTTCTTGATGGATTGGACGGGGCTGGACATGTATGCCTTTCCCCCGTTCAAGATCATCAATCTGGTTGTCAGGAAGTTCGCTCTCCTCGATTCGGGACGAATGACCCTAGTGGCTCCATTCTGGCCTGCGAGGGAATGGTTCACCGAAGTGGTAGGGTTACTGATGGACTTTCCAAGAAGACTCCCGGCAAGTCCAGATCTTCTCAGACAACCCCACTTCGAGAGATTTCACCAAAACCCCCTCGCTCTCAATCTGACTGCCTTCAGACTGTCGAGAAGCTCGTTAGATCTCGAGTCTTTTCGGCACAAGCGGCGAAAGCTATTGCCAGGGCAAGGAGGATCTCTTCACAAAGAGTCTACCAGTCAAAGTGGGAGACCTTTAGAGCTTGGTGCAGGAGGCGCAAGGTTTCCTCGTCCTCTACCTCTCTGAGCCAGATTGCAGACTTTCTTTTGTACCTCAGGCAGGATGCTAAGCTGGCTGTATCTACCATTAAAGGATACAGGAGCATGCTCTCAACCGTCTTTAGGCATAGAGGCTTAGAGTTATCTCAGAATAAGGACTTGCAGGACCTCATTAGGTCTTTTGAGACAACGAAGCAGGTGCACTTAAGACCCCCTTCTTCGAACCTGGATGTGGTGCTTAAGTTTTTGTGCTCCAGGAAGTTTGAGCCTATCTCGCAAGCTTCTCTGCGAGATGTGACTAAGAAAACCCTCTTCCTTTTGTCTCTAGCGACTGCCAGGAGGATCAGCGAGGTCCAGGCAATCGAGAAGCATGTAGGCTTCACCCTAAATGGAGCGGTTTGTTCCTTGAGGTTCGACTTTCTCGCCAAGAATGAGAACCCTTCGAAACCCTGGCCTAGGACTTTTGAAGTCCCTAACCTCACGAATCTAGTAGGTCAGGAACAGGAAAGCCTCCTCTGCCCGGTTAGGGCTCTCAAGGCTTATTTGGCCCACACTAAGAGCGTGAGGGGTGCTTCCAACTCCTTATGGTGTTCAGTGAAGGATCCTCAAAAACCCCTGTCAATGAACGCTTTGTCCTTTTTCCTGAGGGAAACTATTAGGGAAGCCCACCTCTTTTGTGAGGAAGAAAACTTCGCCCTGTTAAAAGTACGGGCTCACGAAGTAAGGGCCATTGCTGCTTCGCTGGCATACCGGAAAAATATGTCAGTTAAGCAGATCATGGACGCAACGTTCTGGAGGAGCAACTCTGTCTTCGCTTCTCATTACCTCAGAGAGTTAAGAGTGGACTATGACAAGTGTTATACCTTGGGCCCATACGTAGCTGCGGCTTCTGTATTAGGCAAAGGAGTTACTACCCCCACTCAACCTTAGTTTATGTACTTGTATATGGGTTTGTGTTTTTTATGGTTGTCTGAGGTCCTCGTCCGGTGGTACGGTTCCCTCAGTCCAGATAGATAGTTTATATCTATTTCTGCAAGGTTAGATGGTTAGCTTCAGTAAGGTTGCAGGTTTTTTATATGGGAAGGTAGTTTTCTGAAGTCTAGTCAAGTTGTTGGTCCTACCCCTTTGACAGACTCGATTGAGTTGTTTGCAGCGTAGCAGGTCTACTCCTGGCTGAACACTCCTAAGGGAAAGCGACTCTAGAGGCAGTTACCTTTGAAGTCGGCTACCTTAGCAGGTAAGGAATCAAGGTGTTTGTTCTCCTACAACTCTTTTGTTGTTTCCCCAACTATGTTTTTTCTGTCTGTTTCCCTCCTCCAAATGTGTGAATCAGCTATATATATATAACTGCCAGGTAAGTTCTATTCATAAAAATGGATTTTTATGATAAAACAAAGTTTTATGAATACTTACCTGGCAGTTATATATATATTTTAAAGCCCACCCACCTCCCCTCAGGAGACAGGTCGGGCAAAGATAATCTGAGGAACAGAAAATGGGAATGATTCCAAGTACCACCCTGTAAGGGTTGTTAACCATCTAACCACACAACCACCACAATGCGGTTGCCGCGATTTTCGATTAAATTCTGCTGCAGTCAGAGACTCAGCTATATATATATAACTGCCAGGTAAGTATTCATAAAACTTTGTTTTATCATAAAAACTCCATTTTACCAAGCAAATTAACTTCATTTTACCTCCCCAACTTTCATGTCAAGTTTTGTTTTCTCCTTATCCTGTTATCCAAGTTGTTCCTCTGTTTTTTTTCCTTATGCTGATACAGCTATTTCACCTGCAAAGCTTTTAGTTTTTTTTTTTTCATTTATCAGCCTTTTCTCATATTGTAAGCTTTTCTTGTTAATTTATGTTTTGATGACTTGATCTTAGGGGTTAAGAACTGTACTTTGATAAGTATTTATTTTGAGAGTAATGCTCTACAAGTTTTCAACTTTAGGAAGTTCCTGATGATGTAGTTACCATTTTTCAAATGACATATTTGTAAATAATTTGTATTTTCCCTAACTATACAAACTTAGCTATTTATTAGGGGTTATACTTTCGGCGGAGCTGAAATGACGAGCCATTAAAATTTAACAAGGGTTAACTACCCACGCCGCTAGTTAGGGGGGGTGGGGGGTGGGGGGGTTAGCTTGCTACCACTCCCGTTCACACACCTGTGATTTAGTCACTTTGCTTGGAGGTAGGACTTCAAGGGGGATAGGGTTAGCGGGCAAGTTTGTATAAATAGCTAAGGTTTGTATAGTTAGGAAAAACACAAATTATCTACAAATTTGTCATTTGTTCCGTAACTGGAATACAAACCACGCTATTTATTAGGGGGTGACTCACCCATTAGGAAGGGTGGACGTCCCTGCCAATCTGGCTTTTTGGCTTTGCCTGGGGGCTCCTTATCTGAGTATGTTAGTACTCAAAAATAAGGAGTCCCTGCCCACGCTAAAACTTTGCTACGCAAGGTCCGCGGCCTACGCAAGCTGTGTGTTGAGACATGCAGAAGTGTGACTGTCTAGGTAAAGTTATTCTGAGTCTATGTAGGAAAAACCTGATGTAACCAAGACTCCCAATATCACCTCGCCAGGGTATGGGGACGTTACAGTATTAGCTTAATACTAGGTACACAAGGGAGCATGGTTTACCACCAGTGGTTTGAGGTCAGCTTATGCAGAGAACCCAGGATGCTGCTTTCCGCACGAGAGGGTAGGATGAAGAAAAGAATAAGAGCCAGTCAAATCTTTTCATTCACGCAGACTAAAACCGGGTAACAGTGCCCTCAACCTTCTGCTACTTGTCCAATGAGGAGCTTGCAGTATACAACCAGCTGTTGTGCAGCCACCACTGGACCGATAGAGATCGTATCAAGTTCCTGTGGGTCACGTCTTGCAGGAGAAAGGTGAAAGTCACCTGGAGCATTCACATCCTTTTAAAACCTGCATCACAGAGTAATCTGCTAAGAAGGACCAGGGGCATAGCTATGCCCCTGACACTGTGAGTCGTCTTGTCAAGATGATGTTTCGGTGATCCTCCTCTAGTCTCTCCCAGTGCTGATGACAAGAGATGGGACCTGGGTGGGCTGTTGCCATTTTCTGTAGGTAAAGTCTCATACCTGACCCTGGGTACAGTAACGGATGATCTGGATCGTTGGTTACCGAGTGGAGACTTGTGTAGGATCTGTCACCTCTGGACACTGTGTCTGGCGACATACTCAGGGACGAAACTGAACATTCTTTCATCCTTCTCATTAATAGGCGATGTCGAAAGAGAGACCATGAAGTTCCTTGACTCGTATGGTTGCTGTCCGAGAGTGTAGGAACATGGTTTTCTTAAATCAGGTGAAAATTTGTTGCCTAGTGAAGTGGAGCATAAGGAGGTCTCTTTAGAGATCGGAGAATTTGAACCATGTTCCGAGAGGAAGGTCTCAATTCCGACTGAAGAATGGCAAGTTGTATGTCCATATGAGTTAGGAAAGGTCTATCGATGAGAGGATGTCCCTTCCTTTCAGTTTGAAGGTGAAGGATCAAGGTTGAGTGATCTTTACCAGTCAAAACTGAATAGGGGGTCTTTTCCTCTTGTATATACTCGAGGATTCCACTATTGCTGGAATAGAGGAAGACACTTTCAAATAACACCAACCACACAAGACGTTATACTGCCTGGTAGACTGATGCTGACGAATTCCTGTTATTTAGACAACTTTTTCGCAAAAGAGGTACTGGGTAGTCTCCAGGCATACAATCATAGCAAAGCTATAGCTTGTGGTAGGTGTCGAAGTGGGTTGTCTGTGATGTGGAGAGGGTTCTATTGGAGAGACTATCAGTAGCTGCAAAAGGTTTGGAAACCGTTCTGCGTAATGCCATAGGGGAGCTAGGAGAGTCCTTGAGAGGCTGACCGATGTTCTAGCCTACTTGAGTGCCCTTCTCCAGACAAAACAGGGACGAGACGTAAAAGTCATTGTTGTACCCACCGTTATTGCCAGAGAGCCTTGGGGTCTAGGGCTGGGGAGCAACGGCAGCCTGAGGTTCAGGAGCGTTGCGAACAGATTCCTAGTTGGAGGACCCCGTAAAGTCGGGACATTGTCGGCTACACGGCGATCCAAAGACCATTCGGTGTACCTTATCCGAGATGCTGTGCACAGATTGTTGGCGAGCACATTCTTCTAGTCTGGATTGAAGCGGGCTGATAGTGGTACCGAACAGACTTTGGCCCATCTTAGTGTTTATACTGTTAGATGGGAAGAGGCTACGAGCAAGTTCTTTCTTGCTTGCCGATGTGAGCCTCTATGTGGTGTGTGGTGTTGTCATCCATCACATCACTGAGTGGTCTGGTAGGAACCGATGAGGCTGCTGAAGGACCGAAAAGTTGGCCTTCATCTCTTAGGAGATTTAAGTGAAGGTACTTTCGGACTCTGTCCAGTGGGCTGAGGTCGTGTGGTGCAGCACTATGGTCCCTCCTCTCTTCTTTTGATGTGTTCTAAGCACAACATCAAGTCCGAGGGTTGGGGAAGGATGAGAAGGTTATACCGCTCTGTAGATTCTCGACTGACACCCATCCCTTGAGGTTCGTCCAAACTTCTGGTCCCATTGGGGTCAGAATGTCTGGGGGGATCGAGGGCCTGAATCCAGTCAGACTCAAGTCACTCTGGGATGGGAGTTGTTCTCATTTTTGAGAAGGTTTTGTGGAGATTGGTGTCTAGAATCATTCCCAGATACACCAGTCTTCTGGGAGGGAAGTAGGGAAGACTTCCGCAGGTTTACCCTGATCACTGGATCTTGGTTAAAGGCTTCAGAAGTTCCGGTGCCAATGCAAGGTTGCCACTGAGTCTGCTAAGGTCAGTCAGTCGTCCCGAAATGGAGGAGACAGAAGCCGATCCTGTGAGACCAGGATGGGTGTAGTGGAAAGACCAAAGCACAGTGCCCTGAACTAGTGTTTCTTGTTTGTCTAGACTGAATCTTCCAACCTTCCTAGATGGATGGTTTGGGTCTGGAAGCATGTGTCCTTTAGGTCCAGTGTGCAAATGAAGACCTGAGGTCTTAGCTCTTGTTCGAACTCCAACATGGTGTGGACATCGACCCAAAGGGACAGCTCCTTGGAGATCCTTTTGCATGGAAGATTGTTGACGCTGGAGTCTTGACTCGTGTCGTAAAGGATCAGATGCGATACCCAGTGTAAGAATTCTTCCTTGAGACCGTGTTAATCATGAGGCCCATATTTTCAAACTCAAACAGTTGGGAGTGGGTGGGTCATTTCATAGCATTATTGATTTTTTAAGTAATAGATCTCAAAGAATTGTTGTTGATGGGCACCATAGTGAGTATAGGAATGTGATATCTGGTGTTCCACTGGGTTCTTGGCCCATTAATCTTCATACTATATACACATGACATGTGGTTTGGCCTAGAAAACAAGCTTGTTGCATATGCAGTTGATGCTACTCTCTTTGCATCAATTCCATCCCCTGAATGTAGATCTGGGGTTGGTGAATCCCTTAATAGAGATTTAGCTAAAATTAGTGCATGGTGCAAATTATGGGGTATTAAGTTGAATCCTAACAAAACTCAAAGTATGTTTGTAAGTAGGTCAAGGACGCTGGATCCTCAACATCCGGACCTCAGTATTGATAATGTTTCTTTAAATTTGTATGACTCTTCCAAAATTTTAGGTGTGATTCTCGACAGCAAATTTACTTTTAAGAAACACATTAGGTCTGTGTCTTCTTTAATTGCACAAAAAATTGGCTTATTGAGTCTTTTAAGATTTTCGGTGATCAATCTATTCTGAAGAAGTGTTTTAATTCTTTCATTCTACCTTGTTTTGAGTATTGTTCTCCTGTCTGGTGTTCAGCCGCTGATTCTCATCTTAATTTGTTGGACAGAAACTTACAGTCTATTAAATTTCTTATTCCTGATCTAGATATTAATCTTTAGCACCGTTGTTCAATTAGTTCATTATGCATGTTGCATAAGATTTTCCATATCTCTGACCATCCTTTACATTCAGATCTCCCTGAACAATTCTATCCTGTTCGTAATACTAGGCAGGCAGTTAATTCTAATAGCCAGGCCTTCTCCATCATGATGCTCAATACTACACAGTATTCTAGAAGTATTACTCCAGCTGTTACCAAGTTGTGGAATGATCTTCCAAATTGGGTAGTTGAATCAGTAGAACTTCAAAAGTTCAAAGTTGGAGCAAATATTTTTATGTTGACCAGGCTGACATGAGTCTTTTTATAGTTTATATATGACACATCTGTTTTTGATGTTGTTAATAGTTTATATAGTACATATCTGCGATGTTACTGTTTTAGAATGATTTAGTAAACTTGTTCTCATCATTTATTCATTTCCTTATTTCCTTTCCTCACTGGGCTATTTTTCCCTATTGGAGCCCTTGGGCTTATAGCATCTTGCTTTTCCAACTAGGGTTGTAGCTTGGCTAGTAATAATAATAATAATAATAATAATGATAGAGAATTCCTTTAACTAACAGAAGGAAGGCAATGCTTAGCCTTACCATGCGCCCTGATGAGATTGATGCTATTCGTCAGAATAGAATCAATCTGGCAAATGTTAATCAATGGTTAACGGTTGGGTATTGTGGTTACTGTGCAGTTGGAGAGTGCTCGCAAGTAGTTCCCTGTCAACAAGCCGTTGATAAGAGTTGTCGAACGTTTGCCGATAACTTTAGTGTGATGGCGAACGGCCAGTAGCGAGAAGTATGTTGTATACCTTCTGATCTAAGGAACTACGGGCAGAGGTTGACTAGTAAGTCTGAGTCACGAACTGCTGGTGAATTGCCGATGATCGGTGAATCGGCGGGCTGTGAGCCGATGGTGAGCTAGAGATCAGCAAGCTGACTATGGTCCCTCCTGGTTGGTCAGAGACCAGTAAGCTGAAGATGGGCTGGTCAGAGATCAGCTAGCTGAGTTCAATGATCGAAGAAAGATGAGCTGCCCATCTGTGATCTAGTGATCAGCAAGCTGATGACTGGTTATTGACTAGCAATCAGTGATTGGAATGCTAGCAATTGGAGATAGTTAGTCATTGGAGGGACTAGAGTTCAAAGATCAGCGTTGAGCTAGCAATTGGCGATCTGGTGATCGGCGACCTAGCGATCAGTAAACCGTGAACTAGCCATCAGCAAACAGTGATCTAGAGATCAAACTGTTGATGCTTTCCTGTTTGCTGACGGTGGTCTGTCAAGGAAAAAAAGAGACTTAATAAGAGACAGGGACCAAGGATTCTCCGTTTCGATTCTCCTTGTAAGGTGGAATCTTTAGGATCTTGAATCCTTCTGTGAAGCCTCTTTCCTCTTTTCCCGGTAGCAATGTTATGCATTTGAGGGGAGGAATGGGCAATGGTGACCTGTCCAAAAAGTTTTATTCCTTTTTTCTGCCTATTGCGCGAGTGTGCAGGAGAGTACTGGAGTGATGGCACACAGGATGATGCTGGTGCTCAATTTCTGCCTGGAGAGCAGGCAAGCACTGGCTCTTAGACAAGAGCTGGCGCATTGGATCTGCGAGCACTGGCTCTTTGGCAAGAGCTGGCACATTGGATCTGAGGCCGCAACTGCGCAGGAGGCTGCAAGAAAGTGCGGAAGAGCGCTGGTGTGCAGTAAGGCACTGTGTAGTTTTGTGTAGTCTCCCTAGAATGCACCGAAGCGTGTGACTGGTCGCGCAAAGGCGGGTGCATTGGCGCGGGCGTGCAGAAGCCCATTGGCGCGGGAGACCATCGGCACCCGCGCGTGCAAGACCGTCAGCGCCCGCGCGTGCAAGACCGTCAGCGCCCGCGCGTGCAAGACCGTCAGCGCCCGCGCGTGCAAGACCGTCAGCGCCCGCGCGTGCAAGACCGTCAGCGCCCGCGCGTGCAAGACCGTCAGCGCCCGCGCGTGCAAGACCGTCAGCGCCCGCGCGCGGAAGACCATCGGTGCAAGCGCGGGGAAGACTGTCGGTGCGCGAGCCGAAGACCGTGGGCGCGTGCACACCGAAGACTGTGTGCGCGTGCACACGTGAGTGGTAGGTTGGCAGGTCAGCTGGCAGGACGATCAGCAACTGGGATGTGCCCTTTGGAAGAGCGAACATCCTGCGATGGCAACCGTGAAAGATCCATAGAAGAGTCCAGGACCGAAGTCCACGGACTAAGCTGCAGCGCAAGGTTGCGCTGGTAGGTCTGCTGATAGGATGATCAGGAACTGATGACGCCCATGAGGGCTGGTGGACCAGCAAGCTGACCTTAGCGGAGTGATCCTCAGAAGAGGTGTCTCTATGAGTGGCCTCTCGCGAACTAGAGAGGTGAACACTTTGTAGGAGAAACTTGTCTAAGACTGTGGTCCACCTCTGAAGGAAGAGAGACTCAGCGAGGAGGGAGAGTAGTCGAGGCGAAGACAGCAGTCGGAATCTGTGAAGTGGTAGGATCAGCAAGCTGACCTTCAACAGTAGCGATCCTCCGAAGAAGAGTCTCTATGAGTGGCCTCTCTCGCGAACGAGAGAGGTGATCACTCCGTAGAAGAGACTTGATGATGCTCATTAGTTGATAACGCCCATTAGGGCCGGTGGATCAGCAAGCTGACCGTCAATAGTAGCCATCCTCCGCAGAGGAGTCTCTACGAGTGGCCTTTCTCGCGAACGAGAGAGGTGAACTCTTCGTAGAAGAGACTTGATGATGCCCATTAGGGCCGGTGGATCAGCAAGCTGACCTTCAACAGTAGGGAGTCTCGGCTTGCTTTCCTCCCTTTCTTTGTAACGGCGTCGACGTCTTCCACTGGGAACAGGGATGGGGCGTTAAGGGAGGTAGTTGCGGTGTAGGAGGACTTAACCTTTTGGCACCTGTCTCAGGAATTTGGCCCACTGGTTGGCCACATTGTGAGCCAAGAACTCTACAGCCTTAGGGACAGAAAGGATGATGTACTCAAACACCTTTTACTTGTAAGGGTTTGAGAGAATTTCGATGTTGGCTACGAAGCTTACTGTATCAGTTCAGAGGTCCTCCCAAGAGGAGGCTCAAAGTCGCCTTCGCGAGTGTCGCTCCATTCTGAGGGATCCCTGTTGAATATTTCAGGTTGTGCCACCAACCCTGGGTTAAGGTTAACACTGCCAGAAGAGAAGGGCAATCATCCAGAATGCTGTAGTACTTCCTCTTCCTAACAAAGGGCGAAGGAAATAATCTGGTTAAGTTGCCAACCTTAAGGGAGTCTTTTCTCATAGAGATCTGAGAGTCCACTAGCTTAGACCAGGGAAGCTCTAACCTGGGATATTGTTGGGCCTAGGGGCATGACAGAGTAGGTCTAGGGTTGTGTCTCACTCTTCGTGGGTGGAATAGGACGGTTTGGCAAGGCCACTGACCATGCAAATGCAGAACAAGACCTGAATAAAGGCTACTCTATCCTTTGTTGAAGATTGAGGTCGTAGAGTACTTTCAATGCCCAGTTCTTTGGGGGGAGAGGAGATGCTGAATGGTCTGCCATAACTAGAGAGAACCTTGTAAGACTGTGAATGAGACTTCTAGCAGAGGATCCTCTACTAGTCCTAAGATAAAAGGTATCTCTTAGAGGCGGAGTGACCTGCCTTGGCTTCGGATGCCTCGATTGAGGTTTGAATGCTACTAGGCTGGGCCTCTCCCAGATAGGGTTAGGATGGGAAGGTCTCGCCCAGGCAGCCTTTGTTTCCAGGTATTTCTGGTGCCTGGAAATAAGTGCAGACGAAATGCGCGAGTGTGCTGACGGAGGTAACAGTGCTGGGGCACAAGGCTGAGGTGTGGGCACCGAAGTGCAGTGAAAGCATGTTAAGAGGACGACATGCTTTGTCACCTGGGAACGAAGGGAGGCCAGGGGTTCCTGGGAGACATCCTTCATGTCAAGGGATAAAAATCTATTCTTCAGACCAAGTCGATGAAGCTGAATTTGAAATCTTAGAAGCTCTTTGACAATGTCCCAAATCCATCAGGTTGAATAGGGCTACTTTGACTTTGTCCCCAACCCAAACAGAGTCGGGATACCAAGGAGAATTTGTCTGGGTGCGTGATGTATGCACGAGAATATATTCTAGCACGTGGTTTGTAAGAGAGTTGGCATCTCACTCATGAGTGTTCATTGCTTGAGGGCAACCCTCGTCATGTAAGCGAGCATGGGAGGGGCAGCTCTCATGTCGTTTACATGAGGTAGTCGCGAACGTAAACCTCTAGGTCGACACCTTGATGTGCTCAAGGTTTAGGCTTGGAGGGAAGGATTTGGGTGATGGTAGACTGACCTCCCTACCTCAATAGGAGAAGCCTCTGCTGCAGTGGACATGTTGGGTGTGCGTTCTGCAATCTGCAGACAACTGTCTTTCGCTAGGATCTTATAAGCCGTGTTGATGTGGAAGAGCCCACTGGGCTACACGGGGGGAGTCCCTGAGTGCTTCCCAGCTTGCTTGAAAGACCTTGAGCGTGTTTGTGAAGAATCGTGAGCATGCTTGCGAGAAGCTTGAAGAAAAGTTCTCTTGAGTGAGGACAACCATTCGCAACTGTGAGGGAGTCCCTTCACTGAGTAGACTTAGTATGCAAGCTTACAGTGGGGTTGGGTGAGTGATGCTGTTACCCTCAAGAGAGACAACATGCAGAACGTCAGCAGGATAATCTAAGGAGGAAGTCTAAGAGCATTAGGGCCGGAGAGAAGGGAATCTCCTCTCTCAGCACAGGAAGGGGATTGCACCAACCGTGTGTCACACGATTGTACATAGTAACGACATTTTTGTATATATTATGCTTGTATCTTCGCTCTCCCCTCGCACTAATAGGGACGTGAAATAACATGTCTGTTTTTCTCACCGTTAACTGTTAACCGGTGCGGTTGTCGGTTGAACATGAAATTACCTGTTATGTTTTTTATGCCCTTTTTGCCTGGGGTTTATGTAAATATAAACGGATGTTCTGTAATAAAGTTACTCAGTTGCTTTCATCCTGCCTTCTTAGTCACAGCCTCTCTCGGCCCGTCACATTGGTGACCCCGGAAGTCGACTTGCTCCTCCCGCCTTCCACCCCCCCCCCCCTCTGTCATTGGTACTATGGCGGACTCCACGGAAGTTGGCGCCGCCCCATTGAAACTTTCGTTGTTCGCCAGCGGAGAGGCGTTTGCTTGGTTTCAGCGTGCAGAAGTCCAGTTCCGCATCAAGGGCGTGACTTGTCAACCACCAAAGCAGATTATGTTCTCACAGCGATACCCGAGGACACCTTCCCAGAAATATCCGACTGGCTTTGTGAACAAGGAGACACCCCAATAGCGTATGACGCCCTAAAAATATACCTTCTGCAGCAGTACTTGCTGTCGCCAGCCGCCCGTATAGCAAAGCTTTTTCAGCTCTCCCAACAACCATTGGGGGACCAAAGGGCTTCGCTCGCCCTCAGGGAAATGACCAGTATCACTCGCCTGCAACCTGCCGCAGACGGCTCTCCTCGTGAGGTGGACCTACTTCGTGCCCTTTGGATACGCCGTTTACCCGAACCTGTACGAGCTGCCATACCCGATGTCGATAGTTTACCCATAAAGGACTTGATGTCCAAAGCCGACGCCCTTATGGACAGCCACTTCACGACCTTCAAGACCTCCATCAACGCCTCCACTCCTGACAAAGAGGACGTCTATTCAACGTCAACTGAAGCTCACGTGAATGCTGTAGGACATACACGCCTACCCCGTGACGTGCCGGAGCGGCGACAAAGCCACCCATCACCCACCACTCGCTCGCGCCCCAACCAATGACTTCTACAGCCACTTACTGCCACCCATCCGCCGCAGTTTTGCTACTACCACTTCAGATTCGGGGCAACCGCGAAGAAACGTGCCAAAGATTGTCAGTGGCCAAAAAACGTGTAAGTAGGCCATCGCTTGTGGCGGTGGCCTCCCATGTTTCTAATCTTTTCTTTTTACATGATGCAGGAACGGGCGTGCGATTTTTGGTAGACACGGGTGCTTATCGTTCTCTTTAGCCAAGGGAACTCTTCAGGACATGACATAGTCTGTGTATGTCTGCCGACGTCCGCCTGGTAGCTGCCAATGGATCTGCGATACCCACCTACGGTTACGAGAACCTCGCATTATCGTTTGGAAACGGTAAATTTAATTGGAAGTTTCTCGTTGCTGACGCCACATTGCCAATCCTCGGTGCGGATTTCCTCTCTCATTTCCACCTTCTGGTCGATGTTGCCCAACGACGATTGGTCAACGCAGACTCGTACTTGTCGACACCTCTTCAACCCGGCCCCTCCAACCTCGCTCTCCACATCAGCACACCCACAGATGCCTACGCCCAACACACGTCGTACCCGGAAGTTTTCCGTCCAGAACTTCGCCAAACGCCCACGGCTCCTGCCAAGCACGGTATTTATCACCATATCAAGACGACGGGACCCCCAGTCTTCGCAAAATTCAGACGTCTGGCACCGGAACGATTGGCAGCCGGCGAACAGACGTTCGCCGAAATGGAGGAAATGGGCCTTTGCCAAAAGGCCTCCAGCCCATGGTTGTCACCCTTACACATAGTTCTGAAGAAAGACGGCTCCCTCCGTCCGTGCGGGGATTACAGGCGCCTGAACATGCAAACAGAACCAGATCACTACCCCCTCCCAAACATCGCCGACGTGACCTCCTACCTGCACAAAGCGAAGGTTTTCTCCACGCTCGACCTTCTGAAGGGGTATTATCAGGTGCCTATGAACCCAGAAGATATCCCCAAGCCCGGTATCACCACTCTGTTTGGTACATACACCTTCAATTACTCCTGTTTTGGCCTTCATAATGCTGGGGCCACTTTTCAACGTCTCATGGATGGCATCTTAGTGGACCTCCCCTTCTGTATGTTATGTGGACGACATACTTGTGTTCTCTTCCTCAAAAGAGTAACACCTCCGTCACCTGTGCATCGCGCTTGACCGCCTGCAACAAAACGGCCTTGTAGTCCGGTATGACAAGTGTTGTGCACCACGCTTAAACACCTCTAGAGGTCAATCCTTCAAGAATGACCAAAGCTTGCAAAGAGCATCCACGGAGGACTTCTCATGGCGGGAAGGCGCCAATGCTTTTCCAGAGGAAGCAATGGGATCTTCTGGACCCGAAAGTTGTCCAGGGGTTCAAGGCACATCCCTCTTACTCATTCGTTCTCCGAAGGTAACTGAACAAGCAGCTGCAAGAGGGCGGTTCTTCCTGCAAAAGAAGTGTCTTGGTTTCATGGCCTTTGAGGCAGAGCTTGAGGGCAAAGAATCCCTTCTTTGAGGCGGAGCTCGAGGGCAAAAAATATCTTCTTTGAGGCAGAGCTCGAGGGCAAAGAATCCCTTTTTGACTTCTTCCTCCTGCAGTGGTACTACTCGCATTAGGAGGAACGCCACTCCTAATACTTAACACAGGGAGACACTTCCGTGAAGGAATGTCCTCTGCACGAATGGAAAATCTGATGAGGATCAGTGGAACGTACTACGAGTACAGCGGCTACTTGTACCTAGACAAACTTGTATGTTGCTTCCTCAAAATACCAGTCACACCTGAAAGAGAACAAAGTTAACACAGGCGGTGAACACAAAAAACGGAGGGGAGTGTAGCACATCCGCTCTTTACAGAGGTCAAATCAAAAGTGGTTGAGCTAACCCCCAACCCCCTTTGCCAGGAGTTGGCTGCACCTCGCTCACAAGTTTTTATGGTTTGAATATTAGCTCTTGCTGAATCTACACCTAGTAAAGAACGAGGGTTTGTATTTTGTGTCAGAACAATTATTACTTTTCTGATATTTTGTAGTGTGAACAGTCATACTTTGTAAAACATACTTTGTTAATTATTATTAAAGAGATCTGAATTAGATATAAATTTAGTAATAATGTAATTTTATTTAATAACCTTATAATTTATCATTCATTACAGCATTCTTGTGAGCCCAATGTGTTTGTTCAAAATGTGTTTGTTGATACACATGATTTGAGGTTTCCATGGGTAGCATTCTTCGCGATTCATAACATTCGCGCTGGAACAGAACTTACTTGGGACTACAATTATGAAGTTGATAGTGTTCCAGACAAAATAAAGTACTGTTATTGTGGTGCTAAGAAATGCAGGGGAAGGCTATTATAAGGTACCTGTATTCTTGATCCTAACCATTTGTTAAGCAAGGTGTTTCCTTGCAAAAATACAAACCATCCTTCTTTACACGTGCCTTAATCAGCTTGTATAGCAGATAGTATACGAGGGACTTTTCCTAAATTGATACCAAGGAACTCATGTTCAGCAGTAAGTATAGGCTTCTCTTATTGAAGTCGGTAATCCACCAACTCCATGACAGGTGACCTTTTAAAGCAGCCTTCATGTTGAATGAATGTCCTCACTTTTATTAAAAGATTTTCTGGGCTGCCAGCAGGGTTCTTCCTCTTTAGCAACCAGTGCCTCTCATTTCTGGTTGAACCTGTATAAGGATGAATAGAAAAGTATTTATAAGCTGTCTTAAACTGTATGCCCTCATTTCCTAAACATCCTTTACACCACATTATAATTATAACCAAAATTCAAATAAGCTAAGCTCATACTTTGCTCGTACATTATGTCAAATATATGATTTTGTTAAAGATTTACTCCTAAGATAAAATTTCTAGCTTCCATCTACTAGTCATATTTAATATCCTGAGAATCGTGGTCGACTTATTTGACCAAATACATAATATTCCAAGTTTCAGACTTTGGATCCCTTCAGTATCTCCTGGATTTGAACGTCCTTAACATGCTACTGAGAATGGATGTTTATATCCTTACTCATTAATTTAATACTCAAGACACATAAGAGGCTTAATGCTTCTCACAAAGCCATTTAAATGTTATTAAAGGGCTAATTTTGTAGTCACAGAAAAATGTTGTACATAACAATGAGCAAGTGGGGGCCTTTATCCAACAGTACTGTTCACTTTATAATTAAATTGATGGTTGCATTTTAACATAATCAGCATTCTTCTCAGTTTTGAAAGTTTACTATCCCTCATACAAGCAGATTAAGGTGAAAATTTAAATGAGATTGTTTCATCACATCCCTATGAATCATACATCACAGTTTGTGATGATTCCAGGACCACAATATTTTTGTCTGTCAGATCAGCTATATGTTAAATCTCAGTGTGCCTAGCAAGTTTGCAGGTATCTATTAAATATTTTATTTTTCATACTTGCATTTTAGTTTTCCCTAGGGGTTTTCTTAAAATGATATTTTAATTATAAAATAAATTTTTGAATATACTTACCCGGTGAATATATAATAGCTGCAACTCTGTTGCTCGACAGACAAAAAACGGTAAAAACTCGCCAGCGATCGCTATACAGGTTGCGGGTGTGCCCACCAGCGCCAACTGTCGGCCAGATACCACTCTCTCGATGTAAACAAAGACTCAATTTCTTCTCATCCCACTGCGTCTCTATTGGGGAGGAAGGGAGGGTCGTTTAATTTATATATTCACCGGGTAAGTATATTCAAAAATTTATTTTATAATTAAAATATCATTTTTAAATATTTAACTTAGCCGGTGAATATATAATAGCTGATTCACACCCAAGGAGGTGGGTAGAGACCAGTTAAATATGTTTACATCGTATAAGCTAAGAGTTTTTTTATTTCATTTTGACAGTTATTGAATCAATATAACAAAACCAAAATAAATAGGTACCTGGTAAGGAAGTCGACTTAGACGATTACTCTGCCTTGTAAGTACGTCTTCCTTACGGAGCCCAGCGATCCTCTTAGGATGCTGACAGAACCCCAGGAGCTGAAGTATCAAGGGCTGCAACCCATACAACAGGACCTCATCAAACCCCTAATCTGGGCGCTCTCAAGAAATAACTTTGACCACCCGCCAAATCAACCAGGATGCGAAAGGCTTCTTAGCCTTCCGGACAACCCATAAAAACAACATTAAAACATTTCAAGAGACAGATTAAAAGGATATGGAATTAGGGAATTGTAGTGGTTGAGCCCTCACCCACTACTGCACTCGCTGCTACGAATGGTCCCAGTGTGTAGCAGTTCTCGTAAAGAGACTGGACATCTTTCAAGTAAAATGACGCGAACACTGACTTGCTTCTCCAATAGGTTGCGTCCACTATACTTTGCAGAGATCTATTTTGCTTAAAGGCCACGGAAGTTGCTACAGCTCTAACCTCGTGCGTCTTAACCTTAAGCAAAGATCGGTCTTCCTCACTCAGGTGTGAATGAGCTTCTCGTATTAACAATCTGATAAAGTATGACAAAGCATTCTTTGACATAGGCAAGGATGGTTTCTTAACCGAACACCATAAAGCTTCAGATTGGCCTCGTAAAGGTTTAGTACGAGCTAAGTAGAACTTAAAGAGCTCTAACAGGGCATAAGACTCTTTCTAGTTCATTGCCTACGATCTCCGATAAGCTGGGAATATCGAAAGATTTAGGCCAAGGACGAGAAGGTAGCTCATTTTTTGGCTAGAAAACCAAGTTGCAGAGAACAAGTAGCTTTTTCTGACGAAAATCCGATGTTCTTGCTGAAGGCATGAATCTCACTGACTCTTTTAGCCGAGGCTAAGCATACCAGGAAAAGAGTCTTAAGAGTGAGATCTTTCAGGGAGGCTGACTGTAAAGGCTCAAACCTGTCTGACATGAGGAATCTTAGGACCACGTCTAAATTCCACCCAGGAGTAGCCAAACGACGCTCCTTAGTGGTCTCGAAAGACTTAAGGAGGTCTTGCAGATCTTTATTGTTGGAAAGATCTAAGCCTCTATGCCGGAAGACCGATGCCAACATGCTTCTGTAGCCCTTGATAGTGAGAGCTGAAAGGGATCGTCCTTTTCTCAGGTATAAGAGAAAATCAGCTATTTGGGCTACAGAGGTACTGGTCGAGGATACAGAAACTGACTTGCACCAGTCTCGGAAGACTTCCCACTTCGATTAGTAGACTCTAATGGTAGACGCTCTCCTTGCTCTAGCAATCGCACTGGCTGCCTCCTTCGAAAAGCCTCTAGCTCTCGAGAATCTTTCGATAGTCTGAAGGCAGTCAGACGAAGAGCGTGGAGGCTTTGGTGTACCTTCTTTACGTGTGGCTGACGTAGAAGGTCTACTCTTAGAGGAAGACTTCTGGGAACGTCTACTAACCATCGAAGTACCTCGGTGAACCATTCTCTCGCGGGCCAGAGGGGAGCAACTAACGTCAACCTTGTCCCTTCGTGAGAGGCGAACTTCTGCAGTACCTTGTTGACAATCTTGAATGGTGGGAATGCGTAAAGATCCAGATGTGACCAATCTAGGAGGAAGGCATCTATATGTATTGCTGCTGGGTCCGGGACTGGAGAGCAATAGATTGGAAGCCTCTTGGTCAGCGAGGTTGCAAAGAGATCTATGGTGGGTTGACCCCAAGTCGCCCAAAGTCTCTTGCACACATCCTTGTGGAGGGTCCATTCGGTTGGAATTACCTGACCTTTCCGACTGAGACAATCTGCTAGGACGTTCAAGTCGCCCTGGATGAACCTCGTTACTAGGGAGATGCCTCGATCTTTTGACCAGATGAGCAGGTCCCTTGCGATCTCGTACAACGTCAGTGAGTGGGTACCTCCCTGTTTGGAGATGTACGCCAAGGCCGTGGTGTTGTCCGAGTTTACTTCCACCACTTTGCCTCGAAGGAGATACTCGAAGCTTCTCAAGGCCAGATGAACCGCCAAAAGCTCCTTGCAGTTGATATGCATGCTCCTCTGACTCGAGTTCCACAGACCTGAGCATTCCCGACCGTCCAGCGTCGCGCCCCAGCCCAAGTCCGATGCGTCCGAGAAGAGAACGTGGTTGGGTATCTGAACTGCCAGGGGAAGACCCTCTCTTAGGCTGATATTGTCCTTCCACCAAGTCAGACAAGACTTTATCTTTTCGGAAATCGGGATCGAGACCGCCTCTAGCGTCTTGTCCTTTTTCCAGTGAAAAGTCAGATGGAATTGAAGAGGACGGAGGTGTAGTCTTCCTAGTGATACAAATTGCTCCAGGGATGACAGCGTCCCTATCAGACTCATCCACAGCCTGACTGAGCAGCGTTCTTTCTTCAGCATCTTCTGGATGGAGAGCAGGGCTTGATCTATTCTGGGGGCCGACGGAAAAGCCCGAAAAGCTTGACTGTGAATCTCCATCCCTAAATACAGAATAGTTTGGGATGGGACCAGCTGCGACTTTTCCAAATTGACTAGGAGTCCCAATTCCTTGGTCAGATCTAGAGTCCAATTGAGATCCTTCAGACAGCGACGACTGGAAGAGGCTCTGAGAAGCCAGTCGTCCAAATAAAGGGAGGCTCGGATGTCCGATAAGTGGAGGAATTTCGCCACATTCCTCATCAGCCTCGTAAACACGAGAGGAGCTGTGCTTAGGCCAAAGCACAGGGCCCGAAACTGGTAAACCACATCTTCGAAGACGAATCTCAGAAAGGGTTGGGAGTCTGAGTGAATGGGGATGTGGAAGTAGGCGTCCCTTAGGTCTAGAGAGACCATCCAGTCTTCCTTTCTGACCGCTGCTAAGACTGACTTTGTGGTCTCCATGGAAAACTTCGTCTTTGTGACAAAGACATTCAGAGCACTGACGTCTAGCACCGGTCTCCAACCTCCTGTCTTCTTTGATACTAGGAAGAGACGGTTGTAAAACCCCGGTGATTGAAGGTCCGAGACTTTGACCACCGCTCCCTTCTCTAGCAAAAGAGACACTTCCAGTTTCAGGGCTTGTCTCTTTTCTTCCTCTCTGTACCTGGGAGAGAGATCGATGGGGGACGTCGCTAGAGGGGGTTTGCGTACAAAAGGGATTTTGTACCCCTCTCTGAGCAACCTCACAGATTGTTGATCTGCGCCTCTCTTCTCCCAGGCTTGCCAGAAGTTCTTGAGTCTGGCTCCTACTGCTGTCTGAAGTTGCGGGCAGTCAGACTCTGCCCTTAGAGGACTTGGATCCTTTCCTCTTCCCTCGCTTCCCTTCGGCACGAGCACCTCCCCTGCTGGAGGCTCTGCCACGAAAGGGCGGGATAAATCGAGACGCTGGAGTGTCTATCCTCGGTCTAGCAGACAATGTAGGCAAAGGGGGAGCTTTGCGAGCCGAGGACGCAACTAGATCGTGGGTGTCCTTCTGTACTAAAGACAAGGCAATTTCCTTAACCAAGACTTCAGGAAATAGGCACTTGGACAAGGGCGCAAAGAGTAGCTCAGATCTTTGGCATGGCGTCACTCCAGCAGACAGGAAAGAACATAGAGACTCGTTTCTTCAGGACACCGGACGTGAATGAAGCGGCAAGTTCGTTGGACCCATCACGGACGGCCTTGTCCATGCAGGACATAATGAGTAAGGAAACATCCTTATCCGCAGAAGAGATTTTCCTACTCAGGGCTTCTAAACACCAGTCTAGGAAGTTAAAGACTTCGAAAGCCCTAAATATACCTTTAAGAAGGTGGTCCAGGTCCGATGGTGACCAACAAATCTTCGAGCGTCTCATGGCAAGGCGGCGGGGAGAGTCTACAAGACTTGAGAAGTCGCCCTGGGCAGAGGCAGGAACTCCCAAGCCGAGAACTTCTCCCGTGGCATACCAGACGCTCGATCTAGACGAGAGTTTAGATGGGGGGAAGGCAAATGCTGTCTTCCCTAAACTCTTCTTGGTCTCTAACCAATCGCCCAACAGCCGCAAAGCTCTCTTGGAGGAGCGAGAGAGAACGAGTTTAGTAAAGGCAGGCACGGTAGCAGGAACGCCTAATACAAACTCTGACGGCGGCGAACGAGGAGCCACCGAAACAAAGTGGTCAGGGAACAACTCCTTAAACACAGCCATGACTTTTCTAAAGTCCAAGGATGGTTGAGCTGCCTTAGGCTCATCAAGTTCTGAAGGTTGATCCTCTTGTGGTTCAGCAACGTCCTCATCTGACAGTTCCTCATCCGATAACTGATGAGAAAACGGCAAAGGAGTGGGCAACGTTTGACTCGCCGAGTCCGGTCGCACTGGTGCATGCGTGACGGAGCCGGACGCAGCGTCATGGAACTGCTGAACAGTCTGGGAACTGTCAACAACCATAGGTGCGCGAGGACGCACAGCGTCCACCCGAGACTGTTTAGACCGTCTGGGTTGTGCAGTCAACACCATACCGGGTTGCGGAGGTTGACGCACCGCGTCAAAACAAGTCACCTCTGATGGTTGATGAACGTCCTGAACGTCAACAACCACCTCCGTGCGTTGCCTAACGTCAACGTGCGGCTGGAAACCCACACTGGGTCGCATCGGTGGAGGTACTACCCCAACTGGTTGACGCGAGAAAGCTACCTCAACGTCAACAGGACGCACAACAGACCGCTTGGATGGTTGTTGGCCAGAAGGTTCAGCGGCAACCTTCTCCGCATTGAAGTCCTCCATCAAGGACGCAAGCTTGGACTGCATGTCCTGCAGTAACACCCATTTAGGGTCTACGGAAGCAGGTGCGGCAACAGACGGGGTGAGCGACTGCGGCGGCACAACTTTGCCTCTCTTAGGCGGCGAGCAGTCATCCGATGACAGCAACGGGTCCGAACTGTCCCAGTGGCTACAACCGGGACGTTGGACTTGTCCTGAAGGGACCGACTTACGTTTCAAAGGTCTGGAGACCTTGGTCCAAGGTTTCTTACGAGAAACACCTTCGGACGACGAGGTAAAAATGGGCTCTCTCGCCTTACGTTGGTAGGGGCGATCTTGGGGAGATACGCCTGATACCATAGAGGGAACGTCTGTTCGCTGATCAAGGCCTCTCGAACCCATGAGTCGTATGACATTGCTTCTCCCCTGGGCTTGGGAGCTTGCAAGAGGTCCCGGACTAGGAGGACGACAGGCACGAACAGACGAACCCTCAAGCGCAACACTGTTCACAACACTTTGAGAAACACTAGGCACTTTAACACCTTCCGCCGCGGCACTTTGGCACTTTAGTTCCTTTACGTCCGCCATGAGTTGATTCCGGTCACTTGCTAGGGCCTCAACTCTCTCCCCCAAGGCATGGATAGCACGCATCATGTCTTGCATCGACGGTTCCTGAGTGCTAGGAGGGGGGTTAGGAACAACCACTACAGGGGAAGGATTAGGTTCAGGGGCATGTGGAGAGGAAAAATCTACCGACCTAGAAGAACTCCTCCTTACCCTATCTCTCTCTAGTCTGCGTGTATATTTCTCAAATTCAATAAAATCGAATTCCGAAAGGCCCACGCATTCCTCACACCGATCTTCCAATTGACAGGTTTTACCCCGACAATTGGAACATACAGTGTGAGGGTCGAGAGAAGCCTTTGGAAGACGCCTATGACAGTCCCTAGCATTACATTTTCTGAACTTGGGAACTTGTGAAAGGTCAGCCATTTTGAATTAGTCAAGGGAAAATTCCAAAAAAACGATCTAAGTCATCAACAATTAATCCGATCCAAAAAAGAGTTCAAGGATTTATTTGAAGAAAAACACCTGTACTGCAAAAGCTCAAACCAAATTAAAG
This sequence comes from Palaemon carinicauda, assembly GCF_036898095.1. Classification (NCBI taxonomy): domain Eukaryota; kingdom Metazoa; phylum Arthropoda; class Malacostraca; order Decapoda; family Palaemonidae; genus Palaemon; species Palaemon carinicauda. The sequence continues at coordinate 106,103,725 of NC_090747.1, read as the reverse complement.
TACTTCACCAAATATGATGTGAAAAAACTCCAGGTTCAACAGCGAGTAAAGTACGTCTTGTCGACACGTCGACAGAGAAGAAATTGAGTCTTTGTTTACATCGAGAGAGTGGTATCTGGCCGACAGTTGGCGCTGGTGGGCACACCCGCAACCTGTATAGCGATCGCTGGCGAGTTTTTACTGTTTTTTGTCTGTCGAGCAACAGAGTTGCAGCTATTATATATTCACCGGCTAAGTTAAATATTTAAAAATTGGTTTTACTGGTGCCAATTACCATTTGCTTTTCCTTCGCTCATCATTTCAGATAATTTAAAATGTATTTCAGCCCCTTTCAGTTTTTTGCTCTAGTAACAAATGGATTCATTTTATTATGTATCTACTTTACAAGTAATTAACTTTATTTTTTAGATTTTCATTGCCTTTTCCTTATTTCATATTTTTTTTTAAAAATTGCATAAAACTGGAACCATTTAGTATTCTTTGATGTTGACTGCCACACAAATTACTTAAACTGGTGAGTGAAAGTGTTACTATTCACTTAAACAATACATTTTGTGCTTCACCTTTTACAAATCTAGAAGCATCCAGTGTCAAATCCTTACCCTACTCTACTTAACCTTGCATACTTACTCAAATATTCAACATTCTGGACCCTTCAGCCTCAGTCATCTACCTAAATAGCAGTTTAGACTTCATGATTTATGAAATCTTAATGAAACAAACTAATATATTTATAACTCAAAAGTTTTCCATATTCGTAATTCAAAAGCTTAATTTAATATAAAAATTAACTAAGTAGGGTTTGTAGCATCTTCCAAAAATGTGAATCTCACTGTCTTATAACTTTGCGAGATTATTAGTTAATACATACCTGTGGTTTTGGAGGGCCCAGTAGGCCAGATCTTTGATAGTTAGGAATCCCGACTCTGAGGTCTGGTAAACTACTAAATAATAAAAGAAGGAACGGTACAAATGCCTCTTGTTTTCTTCTTCTAACAGATGAAAGACGGGTTGTCCTGGAAACATAAAATACTGTGATTTAGGTTGTACTGTACATGAGTATTAGGATTATATGAAAAATTATTTTGCACCATAAAATTATGGTGTTCAATAATATTAAGACGCATTTAGAATTAGGAAATTTTTATTTTTATATCTACTCCTTATTTTATCTACTTAGGAAAAAAGTTTAATCTGTTATAACATGAATGGTAAATAGTAAATATGAAAGTTTTCTTGTACTGTACAGTATACAGGTCCACCATCAATCTCTCTCCTCTGCCGCTCACTTTTTAGATTCGCCATTAATAGCAGATTGTGCCTCAGTATAACCATTTTTAAAGACTTGCCATTAGTCTCTGGTGCTGACAGCACTGTCTTACATTTGGAAACAAAAGGGAACCAGGTCAGAATCTCCATTATTAGTAGCAGAAGTTCTCATATTGAGGACAATGCTGATGGGAATAAATATTTTAGCTCTTTATTCTTGGAAAGTTGAATATTGTAGAAGATCAGTTAAGCAGGAAACAACAGTCTTCCAATTGTATGGTCTTTTCCTTGTTTAGTGTCAAGAGCAGCCATCAAAGTAAAGTAAAGATAGACATTAACACAAGGGTAGCTTTTCAAGGCTAAAGCCATAAGAACCTTGGGCTAGTTTCATAGAAATAATCTATACGATTGCTGATGCCTTTATATTTCTTGGTTGCAATTAAAGTTACTGCCATGAGACGTGTTTGCATTCAACATTACTGTTAATGTGTACATTATTTCTAGCATGTGGGTAACTACTAAATTAAAGTGAAAAATAAGTATAGGGCATAAAAAATAAATGCTATAGATTAGTTATTCAGGACAGCTGAATTATATAGAAACAAAGGGTAGAATTTTGTTTTAAAAGTCACTATTATGCAGTAAAATGAAATGTCGAAAGCAAGTAAAACTACTTTAGCTTGGCCCTTTAACTAATTCAGGAGTTTCGCAGAAAAAAAAAAAGGTTGAGTTGTGTTAATATATTACTATATAGGTAGTAAATACTTCAACATAATATTTTTTTTCTTTTTTTTTTTTGAGCCAATACAAGAAAAAGAGACAGCACACAGTTGAAGATAAGACAAGTAAATAAATGGAGACAGTTTTAATTTTCATCATGCTGTATTTTATTAAATCACTTACTACTATACAGTATATTCATTAATTGTCTAATTTACGATTGTAACAGTCCAATACAGTACTGTTAAGAGCATAATATATGTATAATTAAGGAGATACACATGACTTGTATTATTACCCAGTCCGAAGTGTAATACAAAATTAACTGCTGTATAACACAACAAAAATCACTTATCTGGCAAGGCTCTGAAACTAAGGGTGCTGGGCTATTGATGGTGGATCTGTATCAACTTTTGTGCAATACTGTAACAGTATTATTTCAAAGACCATATTTGACATGCAACATAAAAATGTTATTTTGATAATAAAATAAATTTTTGAATATACTTACCCGGTGATTATAATAGCTGCAACTCTGTTGCTCGACAGAAAACTCTAAGGTAAAACTCGCCAGCGATCGCTACACAGGTTGCGGGTGTGCCCAACAGCGCCATCTGTCGTCCAGATACCCAGTACTCAATGTAAACAAAGACTCAATTTTCTCCTCGTTCCACTGCGTCTCTATTGGGGAGGAAGGGAGGGTCCTTTAATTTATAATCACCGGGTAAGTATATTCAAAAATTTATTTTATTATCAAAATAACATTTTTCAATATTTAACTTAGCCGGTGATTATAATAGCTGATTCACACCCAGGGGGGTGGGTAGAGACCAGCAATATATGTTTACATTATTATGAGCTAAGAGTTTTTATTTCATTTTAGAAGTTATCAAAATAACAAAAACAAAATAAATAGGTACCTGGTAAGGAAGTCGACTTGAACAATTACTCTGCCTTTTTAAGTACGTCTTCCTTACGGAGCCTCGCGATCCTCTTAGGATGCTGATCGACCCCTAGGATCTGAAGTATCAAGGGTTGCAACCCATACAACAGGACCTCATCAAAACCCCTAATCTAGGCGCTCTCAAGAAATGACTTTGACCACCCGCCAAATCAACCAGGATGCGAAAGGCTTCTTAGCCTTCCGGACAACCCAAAAAACAACAATAAAAACATTTCAAGAGAAAGATTAAAAGGTTATGGAATTAGGGAATTGTATTGGTTGAGCCCTCACCCACTACTGCACTCGCTGCTACGAATGGTCCCAGTGTGTAGCAGTCCTCGTAAAGAGACTGGACATCCTTAAGATAAAAAGACGCGAACACTGACTTGCTTCTCCAATAGGTTGCGTCCATTATACTTCGCAGAGATCTATTTTGTTTAAAGGCCACGGAAGTTGCGACAGCTCTAACTTCGTGTGTCCTTACCTTCAGCAATGCTTGGTCTTCCTCACTCAGATGGGAATGAGCTTCTCGTATTAACAGTCTGATAAAATAGGATAAAGCATTCTTTGACATAGGCAAAGATGGTTTCTTAACTGAACACCATAAAGCTTCAGAAAGGCCTCGTAAAGGTTTAGTTCGTTTTAAATAGAACTTAAGAGCTCTCACAGGGCATAAGACTCTTTCTAGTTCATTGCCAACCATATTCGATAAGCTGGGAATATCGAACGATTTCGGCCAAGGTCGAGAAGGTAGCTCGTTTTTGGCCAGAAAACCAAGTTGTAGTGAACATGTAGCCTTTTCTGACGAAAATCCGATGTTCTTGCTGAAGGCATGAATCTCACTGACTCTTTTAGCTGTGGCTAAGCATACCAGGAAAAGAGTCTTTAAGGTGAGATCTTTCAGGGAGGCTGATTGTAGCGGCTCGAACCTGTCTGACATGAGGAATCTTAGTACCACGTCTAAATTCCAACCAGGCGTAACCAAACGACGCTCCTTCGTGGTCTCAAAAGACTTAAGGAGGTCCTGTAGATCTTTATTGTTGGAAAGATCTAAGCCTCTGTGACGGAAGACTGATGCCAACATGCTTCTGTAACCCTTGATAGTGGGAGCTGAAAGTGATCGTTCTTTCCTCAGGTATAAGAGGAAGTCAGCTATTTGAGTTACAGAGGTACTGGTCGAGGATACAGATACTGACTTGCACCAGTTTCGGAAGACTTCCCACTTCGATTGGTAGACTCTAAGGGTGGATGTTCTCCTTGCTCTAGCAATCGCCCTGGCTGCCTCCTTCGAAAAGCCTCTAGCTCTCGAGAGTCTTTCGATAGTCTGAAGGCAGTCAGACGAAGAGCGTGGAGGCTTTGGTGTACCTTCTTTACGTGTGGCTGACGTAGAAGGTCCACCCTTAGAGGAAGAGTTCTGGGAACGTCTACTAGCCATCGAAGTACCTCGGTGAACCATTCTCTGGCGGGCCAGAGGGGAGCAACTAGCGTCAACCTTGTCCCTTCGTGAGAGGCGAACTTCTGCAGTACCTTGTTGACAATCTTGAATGGTGGGAATGCGTATAGATCCAGATGTGACCAATCTAGGAGAAAGGCATCTATATGAACTGCTGCTGGGTCCGGGATTGGTGAGCAATATATTGGGAGCCTCTTGGTCATCGATGTTGCAAAGAGATCTATGGTTGGTTGGCCCCAAGTGGCCCAAAGTCTCTTGCATACATCCTTGTGGAGGGTCCATTCTGTTGGAATTACTTGTCCCTTCCGACTGAGACAATCTGCCATGACATTCAAGTTGCCTTGGATGAACCTCGTTACTAGCGATATGTTTAGACCTTTTGACCAGATGAGCAGGTCCCTTGCGATCTCGTACAACGTCAGTGAGTGGGTCCCTCCTTGCTTGGAGATGTACGCCAAAGCAGTGGTGTTGTCCGAGTTCACCTCCACCACTTTGCCTTGAAGGAGAGACCTGAAGCTTTTCAAGGCCAGATGTACTGCCAGTAGCTCCTTGCAGTTGATATGCATTGTCCTTTGACTCGAGTTCCATATTCCCGAACATTCCCGACCGTCTAATGTCGCGCCCCAGCCTACGTCCGATGCGTCCGAGAAGAGAACGTGGTTGGGAGTCTGAACAGCCAGGGGCAGACCCTCTCTGAGGCTGATACTGTCCTTCCACCACGTCAGGCAAGACTTCATCTTCTCGGAAATGGGGATCGAGACCGCTTTTAGCGTCTTGTCCTTTTTCCAGTAAAATGCTAGGTGATATTGAAGAGGACGGAGGTGTAGTCTTCCTAATGACACAAACTGTTCCAGGGATGATAGCGTCCCCATCAGACTCATCCACTTCCTGACTGAACATCGTTCCTTCTTCAGCATGTTCTGGATGCATAACTGGGCTTGGCTTGTTCTGGGGGCCGACGGAAAAGCCCGAAAAGCTAGACTGTGAATCTCCATCCCTAAATACACAATAGTTTGGGATGGGACCACTTGTGACTTTTCCATATTGGCAAGGAGACCCAATTCCTTGGTCAGATCTAGAGTCCACTTTAGATCCTTCAGACAGCGACGACTGGAAGAAGCTCTGAGAAGCCAGTCGTCCAAATAGAGGGAGGCTCGGATGTCCGGTAAATGAAGGAATTTGGCTACATTCCTCATCAGCCTCGTAAACAAAAGAGGAGCTGTGCTTAGGCCAAAGCACAGGGCTTGAAACTGGTAGACAACCTTCTCGAAAACGAATCTCAGAAAAGGTTGGGAGTCCGGGTGGATGGGGACGTGGAAGTAGGCGTCCCTTAGGTCTAAAGAGACCATCCAGTCTTCCCTTCTGACCGCTGCTAGAACCGACTTTGTGGTCTCCATGGAGAACGTCTGTTTTGTGACAAAGACATTCAGCGCACTGACGTCTAGCACCGGCCTCCACCCTCCTGTCTTCTTTGACACCAAGAAGAGGCGGTTGTAGAATCCCGGGGTTTGATGGTCCGAGACTTTGACCACCGCTCCCTTCTCTAGTAAAAGAGACACTTCCTGTTTCAAGGCTCGTCTCTTGTCTTCCTCTCTGTACCTGGGAGAGAGATCGATGGGAGACGTTGCTAGAGGGGGTTTCCGTACAAACGGGATCTTGTACCCCTCTCTGAGCAACTTCACAGATTGTGCATCTGCGCCTCTCTTTTCCCAGGTCTGCCAGAAGTTCTTGAGTCTGGCTCCCACTGCTGTCTGAAGAAGCTGGCAGTCAGACTCTGCCCTTAAAGGACTTGGTTCCTTTCTTCTTTCCTCGTTTCCCTTCGGCACGAGCACCTCCTCTGCTGGAGGCTCTGCCACGAAAGGGCGGAATAAAACGGGACGCTGGAGTGTCCATCCTTGGTCTAGCTGACAAGGTAGGCAAAGGGGTGGCTTTGCGAGCGGAGGACGCAACAAGATCGTGAGTGTCCTTCTGTATCAAAGAAGTGGCAATTTCCTTAATCAGGTCTTCTGGAAAAAGGCACTTGGAAAGAGGAGCAAACAGAAGTTCGGATCTCTGGCATGGTGTAACTCCAGCTGAAAGGAATGAGCATAGGTTTTCACGCTTCTTAAGGACTCCGGACACAAATGATGCAGCAAGCTCATTAGACCCATCACGTACGGCCTTGTCCATGCAGGACATAATGAGCAAGGAAGTCTCCTTCTCTGTTGGAGATATCTTTCTGCTTAGAGCTCCTAGACACCAGTCTAAGAAGTTAAAAACTTCGAAGGCTCTAAAGATACCTTTCAAAAGGTGGTCCAGGTCCGAAGATGACCAACATATCTTTGAGCGTCTCATGGCAAGGCGGCGGGGAGAGTCTACAAGACTTGAGAAGTCGCCCTGGGCAGAGGCAGGAACTCCCAAGCCGAGAACTTCTCCCGTGGCATACCAGACGCTCGATCTAGAAGAGAGTCTAGCAGGGGGAAACGTAAAAGCTGTCTTCCCTAAACTCTTCTTGGACTGCAGCCATTCTCCTATAACCCGCAAAGCTCTCTTGGACGAGCGTGCGAGGACGAGTCTAGTAAAGGCAGGAGTGGTTGACGGCATGCCTAACACAAACTCTGACGGAGGAGAACGCGGAGCCACAGAAACAAACTGGTCCGGAAACATCTCTTTGAAAAGGGCCAAAACTTTTCTAAAGTCCAAAGAGGGTTGCGTAGACTTAGGCTCGTCCAGTTCTGAATGCGGTTCATCTACGTGTGCAGCAACATCATCATCAGAAAGTCCCTCATCCGATAACTGATGAGGGAACGGCAACGGAGTGGGTAAGGGCTGGATAGCTGAGTCCGGTCGCACGGGTGCATGCGTGACTGAGCCGGACGCAACGTCATGGAACTGTTGCCCAGTCTGTGAGCTGGCAACAACCATAGCAGCGCGGGGACGCACAGCGTCTACTCCAGACTGTCTGGACTGATGTGGGTGAGCAGTGGCAACCACACTGGGTTGCGGAGGTTGACGCACCGCGTCAAAACAAAACAACTCTGACGGTTGTTGAACCTCACGAACGTCAACGGAGACCTCCGTGCGTCGCTGAACGTCAACATGCGGCTGGCAGATCGCACTGGAACGCATGGGTGGCGGAACTCTCTCAACTGGTGTGCGTGAGAAGGTTACCTCAGCGTCCACAGGACGCACAACCGATCGTGTGGGCGGTTGTAGGCAAGGAGCTGCACTAGCTGGTGCGGCAGCAACCTTCTCCGCACGAAAGTCCTGCATAAGAGACGTTAGTTTAGACTGCATGTCTTGCAGCAGAGACCACTAGGGTCTACAGGAGCAGGTGCGGCGACAGACGGTGTAACTGTCTGAAGCGGTACCGCTTTGCCTCTCTTAGGAGGTGAGCAGTCATCGGATGACTGCAGCGAGTCCGAACTGACCCAGTGGCTACAACTGGGCCGTTGGACTTGTGCGGAAGGGACCGACTTGCGCTTTAACGGTCGTGAGACCTTGGTTCAGGGTTTCTTGCGAGAAACACCTTCCGAAGACGAGGAATAAATGGGCTCTCTCGTCTTAGTTAGGCAGGGGCGATCTTGGGTAGATACGCCCGATACCACGGAGGGAACGTCTGTTCGCTGATTAAAGCCTCTCGAACCCATTTGTCGTACGACATTGCTTCTCCCCTGGACTTGGGAGCTTGCAAGAGGTCCCGGACTAGGAGGACGACAGGCACGAACAGACGAACCCTCAAGCGCAACACTATCCACAACACTATCACTCACTTTAACACTTCCCACTGCACTTTTGCACTTCAGCTCCTTCACATCTGCCATAAGTTGATTACGGTCACTAGCAATGGACTCAACTCTCTCACCCAGAGCTTGGATGGCACGCATCATATCAGCCATCGAAGGTTCCTGAGTGCCAGGAGGGGGATTAGGAGCAACCACTACAGGGGAAGGAATAGGTTGTGGGGCATGAGGAGAGGAAATATCAATAGAACGAGAGGAACTTCTCCTAACTCTATCTCTCTCTAGCCTACGTGTATACTTTTGGAATTCGATAAAATCGAATTCCGAAAGCCCAACGCACTCCTCACACCGATCTTCCAATTGACAGGTTTTATCCCGACAATTGGAACAAACAGTGTGAGGGTCGATAGAAGCCTTCGGAAGACGCCTTGAACAGTCCCTAGCATTGCACTTCCTAAATTTTGGGACTTGTGAACGGTCAGCCATTTTGAATTGGTCAAAGGGGAATTCAAAAAACTATCAAAAAGTCATCAACAAAGAATCCGTTATCAAAAAGAGTTCAAGGATTTGTGTGAAGAGAAACCCTGCACAGCGAAAGCTCAAAACTAGAATAATGTACTTCACCAATTAGTTGTGAAAAAACTCCAGTTTAGCAACAGCGAGTAAGTACGTCTTGTCGATAGCACGACAGAGAGAAAATTGAGTCTTTGTTTACATTGAGTACTGGGTATCTGGACGACAGATGGCGCTGTTGGGCACACCCGCAACCTGTGTAGCGATCGCTGGCGAGTTTTACCTTAGAGTTTTCTGTCGAGCAACAGAGTTGCAGCTATTATAATCACCGGCTAAGTTAAATATTGAAAATTACAGTATCACTGTGCCAAAGAAACAAGTGTGTCAGTCCTATCAATGTTTTTGTTTATTATCGTATCACCTTGTCTACTAAAATACACTGCGTCTGTTTGTATATACTTTTTGATAAGTTATTTTAGGAAGCCCAGACTTTAATGTAAAAATATTATTCCAGAGATTTTATCTGCAGTTTTATAAAAGTAAAGCTCAAATTGCAATCATGACCTTTTACTGTACAGTGAATAAATTTTGTAATTGGGTAGAACAATTTATTTGAATGAAAAAAAAAAAATTAATATATTTTTAAGACTCATTTTGTAATATTCAAATATATTTCTTCTTTTTTTGAAAAGTAAGGTTGTTCTGGGGTGTCATTTAAGTTGACATTCAATTCTAATAAATGTGTAAAATACTGCTGTACTTGCTCAGCGTATTTGTTCAACTAGTTCTGACATTAGAATTTCAATGCTTTGCAATGTAGGCATTACTTGAAGATTTATGCAGTTTCCTCTCGGCTCCTAGCTGCTCTCATTTTCGAGGCTTCTACTATACCTCCGTTCCCCTTCCCTTTCCTTCCATCTTTATGTCCAGCCTCCTAACTTTTCCTTCATACTACAACTGGGTTTTTTTCCCGCAGTTATGCATGAGAACTGAATGATATGCCTTCTGGCATGAATCCATAAATCCACTCCAATAAAATGCATATCTTATCATCCATTATGATTTAATGCAAATTTTATTACCCATATTTATTATATGCACATTTCATCATCCATAATGATTCAATGCTGACTCTTGTTCTTTTACAAATTATCAACTGTTTTTGCTGTACTGTAGTTTTATGATTTATCAACTGTTATAAGTTCATGTTAATTTATTGTGGTCTCATTGTAAAGTACAGTACAACAATGCCATATTAACTTGAAAAGATATATTTTTTTATGACAACAATTTTCTTTTTCAGCTTAGTGCTATTTAAATTTGGATTGTACATGTATGTGAGAATACAGTATAGGTTTTCTCGAAAGGGAATTTTTATTTTTTATTGTCTGACAACATGTTTTCATTTAACTAGTACTGTACTGACATTGCAATCACAGAGCTTTAAAAAAACTTGTACTTACTGTAGCTTTGTAATTTTTCATGTAAATAAACATACTCTGTCATTTCTCATCCAGCTAAAGATTTGTGCAGCTGATTACCTGTTCTTAAATATTTCTATTAAGAGCTCTTATATGGCATGGCTACTATTTGGAAACAGTTTTGATGTTTACTTAAAAAAAAAAGGAAAAATTTTATGTACAGTATTCTTTTGATTGATTTACTATGTGATTGTACATGAGAATATAGGTTTTCATAATAAGGAATCATGGTTTTATTAACAGAATATATCTAAAATATTTCTTATTTGAATATTAGTATTTACAATGATAAGGCTGTTCAAATTATATTAAAGGTAATTATGTCCACTTTGTTTTACATCTTATATGGTAATCCATAGATCATATGATGAATACTTTAAGTATAGGGATGCTTGGGTAATAGAATTCTTATTTTAACGTTACTTTAACCCTCTGATAGTCAACAAGCATACATAATGGAAATGACAGAATTGGCCTTCAATGTGCTGATTAATGCTTTGCTGAACAAAATCAACTCGCAATTAAAGCTTATGGCAAACCCCTCATAGGCCATCACTTGCCTGAAAATAGTCATAACAATATAATTGTACAGTACTATAGTTTTGGTGTGTTATGATCTTACCAAGGTATTTACCTAATGATGTCACCAACTCAGAAGTAGAATCTTTGAAAAGTTAAATTTATCAATCAAATGTCACAGCCCTTTTTGGCTGAAAAGCCTTCAGGTAAACACCAAAGAAGTATATTTGTTCCTACACAAATAGAAACCTTCATCTTAAGCTGGATACTGTTGTTAAAATTAACAAAGTGGTGGTAGTTAGTAGGAGATTGGTGGGCGAAGTCCTTCCTGCATCCTACACGAATAGAAACCTTCATCTTAAGCTGGATACGGTTGTTAAAAAACTTAAAGTGGTGGTAGTTAGTAGGAGAGTGGTGGGAAAGTCCTTCCAGCATCCACAACTGGTGGTTTTAATCTTTTACTTTTGGATTGGCAGATCGTCGTGTGCAAGGGATATTTAAAATTAAGGGCAGGATTTGCAGTCTTTTCCCAATAACTGAAGCAGCATGACAGATGTCTGTGTAAATCTGCTGATATCCACATTCTTGTTCCTGTTAGACTAGTGTGGCCCTGTGATAATGATGATTGTGTAATCATAATGAGGTTGGCTTTCTTTAGACAAAGATGTGCTCCTTCTTGGGGAGAAGGTTTTGTTGCCACCACATATGGCACAGAAGGGTGCTCCCTTTTTCTTACCTTCAGTATCTTCCCGTTCCCAAAAAGGGCCTAAGGACTTATTACCTGGAGGGTGTCGTTATCGGCCTGCACGACCTTGTTAAAGGCGAACTTCAAGTTCCTACTAGTCTTAGTGAAAGTCTAAGTTGCTACTTCTAGATGAAAATAAGTAGTAGTAGTCCAGGAAGAATTTCAGATGGGGGTCATACACAATTGACTCCTACCGTTTCTCTCCCTGTGTGAGTGAGAATGCAGTACAAGGAACCTCCATTCTTGAGTAAATGCAGAGTTGTCTCATAGTGGGAAGAAACATCAGCATAAATAACACTAGAGAGGTGTCTTGAGTACTTGGTATGGGTGTTAACACCTATATGCTTTTGCTCAGTCTCATACTGGGAGAAGTAAGTGCCGAGAGTTGTCCATTAACAGCACACACGGCTCCCTTCTGGAGCTGAGCACAAGCCCTACCAGTCGCGATAAAGGGTGCCGCACTTCTTTCTCCCTTCTTGGATGATTTCTCTCTCAGGAAAGAGGGGGAAAATGGTGCATGGAGAGTTGTACCTTAACAGGAAGAAACGTCAATACGGGCTGATTCTGCACCTGTGTTTGGTTCTGTTCTGGGAGGAATGATTACTGGAAATTGTCCTATAGCAGGAAGAAATGTTAGCATGCAGAACTCTTGTTTCCGTACTGAATGCAGTGCTCTAGGCTTGGACGTTGTCCAAGATAACTGATCAACGCAGTAGTATGTCTCCGATCTATCTTTTCTCACATAAGTGAGGATGAGGATGTTATGTACCTGGAGAATAGTACCTACCAAGATCGTACATCGTACAGGTTCACACACCTCTTACCATCACTCTGTCTCGTATGAAACCGAGCACTTGTACCCTCTTTCATGTCCTTCTTACGAGTTCCCGAAAGTCGACGATACTACTGCTAAGGAAGATGAGAGCCCCGCAGAAGTAACATGGTGAACAAGCTCCCCCTCATATGAGCAGTGTGAGAAATTATGCAGACTGTCACAAAGACAGCTCCCCACCCGCACTGTCCTGCCACCATTACAAAGACTGATCTCCGGAGACACTCGCTGTCGCAGTTTGCTCTCCAGGCTCTCAATTTGAATATGCTTCACGTGTACGGTCTCGGTCTGTATTGCCCTGCGTACGATCTTGAACAGTACAGATACTCATTAACCTATGTGACTTACAACTGATCAACTTTACAACCGGGACCACAAATGATATGTCTGGTGACATAGTTACAAAATTTGGTTATAAATCACCAAAGAGCGTACAGTAATGTTAAAAAGAGCATCAAAAATGACAAATTCGAAGATAATTTGTATTTTTCCTAACCATACAAACCTTAGCTATTTACATTGGGTTTACCTTTTAGCGCAGCTGAAATGACGAGCCAATAGTTTTAACGAGGGTTAATTACCCCCGCGCTAGTTAGCGGGGGGTAGGGGAAGGGTAGCGTGTTACCCCCCCACACACCGGTGACTTGCTTCACTTCACTTAGAGGTAGGACTTGACTTGGGGGTCAGGGATGGCGGGCACATATGTGTAAATAGCTAAGGTTTGTATGGTTAGGAAAAATACAAATTATCTTCGAATTTGTCATTTGTTCCGTAACCGAAATACAAACCACGCTATTTACATTGGGTGACTTACCCCTTAGGAAGGGTGGAAAGTCCCCAGCCTTACTGACTTCGGCTTGCTCGGGGGCTCGATCCCTCAGTGAGCAGCACTAGAGATAGGGAGCCCCTGTACCTCACAAGTTCCTAGCATCGCTAGGAACGAGTGGCCTACATAAGCATTGTGTGGAGGAGAGTGTGACTCGTCCTATGAAGTTGACCTTGAGACCTTGAGATAGGAATTCTAGGATAGGACGTTCCCAATACCACCTCGTCAGGGTATGGGAGACGCAACATTATTAAGCTTAATACTAGGAGCACAAAGAAGCATGGGTTACCTGCAGAGGTCGAGGTCAGCTATGCGAGGACCAGGATGCTGCTTCCCCAAGAGAGGGGAGAATGAAGAAAGAAGTAAGGGTCAGACATACTCTTTCATTCACGCAGACTAAGACCGGGTAACAATGCCCTCAACCTACTGCTACTTATCCAAAAAGGAGCCTGAGGTTAGACCAGCTGTTGTGTAGCCACCACAGGGCCGATAGAAAACGTATCGAGGCTCCTGTGGGTCACGTCTTGCAGGTAGTGGGCAGTGAAGGTCGATTGACGCTTCCAGACCCCAGCTTGAAGTACCTGCGTCACAGAGAAGTTTCTCTTGAAGGCCAGGGATGTAGCAATACCCCTGACGTCGTGGGCCCGAGGGCGACGTGAAGGAGGAGGGTCAGGATTCGGGGCATAGTGGATAACCCTTCGAATCCAAGCTGAGATGGTGTTCCTGGTGACCCTCCTCTTAGTCCTGCCTGTGCTCACAAACAAAGCTCGCACTTGAGGACGGACTGCAGCCGTTCTCTTTAAGTAGTGCCTCAGACACCTCACTGGACATAGTAGCAGCTGGTCTGGGTCGCTTGTTACAGAAAGGAGACTCGCGATCCTGAAAGAGTCGAACCGAGGATCCGGCACTCCAGGATTCTGAGTCTTGGCAACAAACTCAGGGACGAACCTGAACGTTACCTCCCCCCATCCCCTTGAATGGGCGATGTCGTACGAGAGACCATGAAGTTCACTAACCCGCTTGGCCGAAGCCAAAGCGAGTAGGAAAGCCGTCTTCCAAGACAGGTGGCGATCGGAGGCCTGGCGTAATGGCTCGAAGGGAGGTCTCTTAAGAGACCTGAGGACTCGAACCACATTCCAAGGAGGAGGTCTCACTTCCGACTGGGGGCAGGTAAGCTCATAGCTACGTATGAGTAAAGAGAGTTCTAGCGATGAAGAAATATCCACGCCCTTCAGTCTGAAGGCCAAGCTTAAGGCTGAGCGATAGCCTTTCACTGCCGAGACAGAAAGGCGCATTTCTTCCCGCAGATAAACGAGGAAGTCCGCTATTGCTGGAATAGTGGCATCGAGTGGAGAGATACCCCTTCCACGACACCAACCACAAAAGACACTCCACTTTGCTTGGTAGACTCCCTCAGAGGACCTTTGCAGGTGCCGAGACATTCTCTCCGCAACCTGTTGCGAAAAGCCTCTCTCCGCGAGGAGACGCTGGATAGTCTCCAGGCGTGAAGCCGAAGCGAGGCTACGGCCCTGTGAGGGACGCCGGAGTGGGGTTGTCTGAGAAGCTCGTGTCGTGGAGGAAGCTCCCTCGGGAGCTCCGTCAGGAGCTGCAGAAGGTCCGGAAACCATTCCGCGTGATGCCATAGCGGAGCTACTAGAGTCATCGAACAGTTGACCGATAGTCTGGTCCTGTTAAGCACCCTTCTCATCAGACAGAACGATGGGAAGGCGTACACGTCGATGTTGTCCCACCGTTGCTGGAAAGCATCTTGCCAGAGTGCCTTGGGGTCCGGGACTGGGGAGCAGTACAGGGGCAGCTTGAAGTTCAAAGCTGTCGCGAACAAGTCCACAGTCGGGGAACCCCACAAAGTCAGGACTTTGTTGGCTATCTGAGGATCCAAAGACCACTCGGTACTCACTATCTGCGAGGCCCTGCTCAGACTGTCGGCGAGCACATTCCTCTTGCCAGGAATGAAGCGAGCTGATAGTGTTATCGAGTGGGTTTCGGTCCACCTCAGAGTCTCTACTGCCAGATGGGATAGCTGCTGCGAAAAAGTGCCTCCCTGCTTGTTGATATAAGCCACTACCATGGTGTTGTCGCTCATCACCACCACGGAGTGACCCGCCAGGGACCGTTGGAACTGCAAAAGAGCCAGAAAGACGGCCTTCAATTCTAGCAGGTTGATGTGTAGGCACTTTTCTGATTCTGACCTAAGGCCTGAGGCCCTCTGGTTCAGAACGTGCGCCCCCCACCCTTCTTTTGACGCGTCCGAAAACAGAGTCAATTCCGGGGGGAGGACAAGAAGACTCGCTCCCTTCCGCAGGTTCTCGTCGACCAGCCACCACCGCAAGTCCGTCTGTTCCAGAGACCCCATTGGGATCAGAATGTCCGGGGAATCGGATCCTTGATTCCACCGGGACTTAAGCCGCCATTGAAGGGATCTCATCCTGAGGCGGCTGTTTGGAACCAGACGAGCCAGGGAGGATAGGTGACCTAAGAGACGCAACCACAATTGGGCGGAGAGTTCTTCTCGCCTGAGGAAGGGTTCCGCCACCCTCCTCAGCCTTGCTATCCGGTCGTCCGATGGAAAGGCTTTGTGGAGATTGGTGTCTATTAGCATGCCTAGATAAACCAGTCGTTGGGACGGCTGCAGAGAGGACTTCTCGAGGTTTACCACGATCCCCAGATCCTGGCAAAGATCCAGAAGCCTGTCTCTGTGCCGAAGAAGGGTCGACTCCGAGTCTGCTAGGATCAGCCAATCGTCCAGATAACGAAGGAGACGAATGCCATTCCTGTGCGCCCAAGATGAAATCAGGGTGAACACTCTGGTGAACACCTGAGGAGCTGTGGAGAGACAGAAACACAGCACCTTGAACTGGTAGATCTTGTCGTCTAGGCAAAATCTCAGGTACTTCCAGGAAGACGGATGGATTGGGATCTGGAAGTACGCGTCCTTTAGATCCAGTGTGCACATGAAGTCTCGTGGTCTCACCGCAAGTCTGACCGTGTCTGCTGTCTCCCTGCTGAACTGGGTTTGCTTGACAAACCCGTTCAGAGCTGAGAGGTCGATGATGGGTCTCCAGCCTCCAGTAGCCTTCTTTACAAGAAAGAGTCGACTGAAGAAGCCTGGGGAGCCGTCGACGACCTCCTGGAGAGCACCCTTCTTCCTTAGGAGCCGGACGAGGGGGAGCTTCGGAGGAGGTTTGGGCGGCGGAAGAAGAATCCCGAGAACCTTCCTCCTTCAAGGCAAACCCCGAAGGAGAACGGTCTCTCCTGGACTTCTTACGCCGGCGGCCAAACCTCTCCCACTGGGAGGCAGACCACTCCCTGCACTCACGGCACATGTTCTCCTGGTCACACCGTCGACCCCGACATTGAGGGCAAAGGTTGTGAGGGTCCGTAGCTACGTCCGATATAAAAGTCCCACAAGGACGACCGGCAACACCAGGGTATGTACGCATTGTAAAATAATAATAATGAAGGTCAACTTCCAACCAACACACACGCTGTAGAAAGAAAAAGCAGAAAAATTAAAGGCTGTCACGAGGACGATGAACAGACACGTCTGATCACCGCCGAGCCAAAAGTGAAGTGAAGCAAGTCACCGGTGTGTGTGTGTGGGGGGGGGGGGGGTAGCAAGCTACCCTTCCCCTAACCCCCGCTAACTAGTGCGGGGGTAATTAACCCTCGTTAAAACTATTGGCTCGTCATTTCAGCTGCGCTAAAAGGTAAACCCAATGTAAATAGCGTGGTTTGTATTTCGGTTACGGAACAATTGGAAATTTAGCATTTGGAATCGATAAACAATAATGTATAGTATGTATTAAAATGCCGAAAAACACAAATCAAAACGTAAAATTTTTCATTAATAAACATTACCTTTGGATAAGATAAATAATATTACCCTGAATCCCAAAAATCCACCCAATTTTTAGCCACATTGGCAACCCTGCTACCTCCTATTCTGTTCTGCCATTGAGAACACTGACAGATGAGCAGCCAGTCTGTAAACAGCCAACCACTCTTTTGAGTTTCCAATTACTGTACCAGTTTTTTTGCTCATTAGTTCCTTCATTCAATTGTGTGTGATGATTCTTATTACACTATAATCAATTACCTGTGTTCGTGGCATTTTATGGCTTCCTTGTTTATTTTTGTGCAACCTCGCCTTTTCTTCTTCAATGGAGTTTAAAGATTCTTTGGCAATTCCCATTGTTGTATTAACCCATAACATGACCCTGAGGATTTGAGCTTATTTAGGCCCTTGTCATCCTCCAATGGCTCCTTCCTGCTTGCTTGAGGGTACACTCTGGGTTTCTTACTATGCTGAGACAAATGAGGATTTAGGGCTTGGACATTGACCATGAGAAGACTGTGTTCTTGAGAAATTCTCCTCTTTACCTTGCCTGTGCTCACAAGCAAGCGCTTGATATGAGAACGAGCATTCTTTAATGCATTTGGGATATAGTCTAAGTGCCCTCACAGGACACAGTAACATATGATCAGGATCTTCAGATACTGGAAGTGCATGAACATAGAGTCAGCTACTGCCAGATATGAGTCTTAACAATAAAATCATGGACAAAGCTGAATGTTACTTGTCCCAATCCCTTTGAATGGGTGATGTCACAGGAGAGACCATGCATCTCGCTGACCCTCTTGGCATAGGCAAGGGGGTAGGGAAGACCATTTTAAGAATCAAGTCACAATTTGAAACTTGACTCAACAGTTCATAAGGTGTTCCTTTCAGAAGCGTAGTAATTTCACTATGTTCCAGAGAGGTGGTTTAACTTCCAACTGGGGGCAGATAAACTATATATGAGTGACTGTTTCATCGAAAAGGAATTGTCAACTCCATTCAGTCTCAAGACTGACTGGTAGCCTTTAACTGCCAAGACTGAACAATTTTTTCCTCCCAGAGGTATAACAAAAACTCCTAAGATTGACCACTTTGCCTGGTAATGAATGATAGACGACTTCCTGAGGTACAGACATCCGTTTCGCCATAGCGTGTGAAAACCCTCTCTGCAAGAGGAGATGCTAGATAACTTCGAGGCGTAAAGTTATAGGGAAGAGACTGCTCTATGGTAAATCTCGGCGTGAGGTGGACGATGAAGGCCCTGGAGGGGAGGACGCTCCCTCGGAATCTTTTGTCAGCAGAAGTAAAAGGACTGGGTACCATTCTGCTTGCTGCCACAGTGGTCATCGAGAGGTTTTGAGAAGACCTCACCTTGTTGAGGAGTCTCCTCATTGGACAAAAAGGGGGGGATGAAGAGAAATCCATGTTGTCCCATGAATGTTGGAAGGTATCCTGAAAGGCTGCCTGTGGGTCTGGTACTGGAGAACAGTACACCGGAAGTTTCTGGTTGAGGGACGTGGACAGGTCTATTATTAGTGAATCCAATGAAGTTAATACTTTGTTGGCTATCCAGGGATTTACAGACCTCTCAGAACCAACTACTGTATCTGAGTCTTCTTGCTCAGATTGTATACTAGGATGTGTCTTTTGCTTGGTATGAACCGAGCTGACAGGGAAATCTCCACAGGTAGATGGCAAAGCTGCCATGAAAAAGTACCTCCTTGCTTGTTTAGATATACTATACCACTACCGTTGTTTGGCGCACAACAAGGAGTGACCTGAAAGGAGTTCTTGGAAATGATGGAGAGCTCAAAGAGCTGCTCTCATTTCCAGGAGGTTTATGTTGCACTGCTGAATGAAACTGGACCACAGCCTGGAGGCTACGTGCTGCAACAGGTAAGCACCCAACTCTTCTTTTGATACATCTGTGAAGAGCATTAATCAGGGAGAGGAGAGAGAAGCTCTATTGCTTTGACAAGGTTGGCATCTAGCACACATTAACTCAAATTTCTCTCTCGCTCTAACCCCACCGGAACTAGATGATCCGGAGGTTCCCTCTGCTGACACCAGAACGCATTTAGCTACAACTGGAAAGATTGAATGAAAAGGCAGCTGTTGGGCACTAGACGCTCAAGCGAGGTATGTCCTAAATGAGCTTGTTGCAAGCTTTGCGAGAGGAAGGGCTGAGCCGCATCTCTGAATCTCTGGATTCTGCTTTGAGAGAAACACTTTTTCCTGATTGGGTGTTTATCTGCACCCTGAGATATACCAAATTTTGCGAAGATTTAGGGAGGACTTCTTGTAATTCAACATGACCCCCTAGGTCTTGGGAAAAAGCGAGAAGTCTGTCTCAGTGTAGGAGAATGGTCTCCACCGAGTATGCTATAATCAACCAATCATTAAGATACCTAAGTAGACTAATACTGTTGGAATGGGCTCTGGTTGAAACTGAACACTATCAAGAACACTTAAGGCACTGTGGACAGGCTGAAGCACAGCACCTCAGAATGGTATATGTTCTCGTGTAGAATGAATGAATGATTTAAAGTTTTCAGGCATCCTGACATCTAAGGTCATTGACGCCGGAAACATTTAATTTATGTATACAAAAATAAAAAATTAAATAAAATAAAAAATTAAAGAGTATTCAATTAAAATCATAAAAATTGAATGTCATAAAAGTTAAATATTTTCCAGAAGACCTGCTTCTGAAATAAATCTAAAAATGCCACTTGCATGGTAGGACACATCAAACTCAGGGTACTTCCATCACGCTTGATGGATCAAGATCGTCTTTTAGATCCAATGTGAACATTAAGTCCCCCGGTCTGACTGCCTTTCTGACCTTGTGTCCTGTCTCAATCTCGAATGGACTCTGCAGAACAAACTTGTTCAAGGCCGACAGGTCCATGACTGGTCTCTAGCCTCAAGACGCATTCACTAAAATTAAGAGTTGACTGTAGAAGCCTGGGGACCTGTCGAGAGCCTCCTGGAAAGTGCCCTTCTGTAGCATGGTTTAGACTTCTGCCCGAAGGGAGAGATCCTTTGCTGATCCCTTCACGAAGGAATATGACATCACAGAGGGTGAGAGAGTGAAAGGACGTGGTTTCCTGCTCAGAGGATCGAAACCGTCCAAGGTTCGGCCTTGAGGATCACCCATAACTACCACCCGTGCTTCAAGCATCGTCTCACTAGTAGTAAGGCGGGAGGAATGTCCCCTCCTAGCAGGAATGACCAAAGTTGCCACCTTTCTCTCACGTGCTTGCTGAGAAAGGCTTGCTAGTTCAACTTTGCGGTGGACTGCTTCAAAGTCAAAGCTGTTTTCTTGTGCGCCTGTCTGGGCACAGGAGACGCCTTTAATGCAGAGGGTGCCAAAGTGTAAGGGCGAGATGTTACTGCCTTATGGAGAAGCGAGTCCTGGTTTGCTTTCTTTCAGTGCTCCGCAAATGCATTGATGTCTTCCGTGTGGAACAAGGAAGGACTCCCCACCGATGAGTTTCGAAGACGAAGAGCTTCCCTTATCGGTACCTGCCTCTGGATTCTTGAAATGATCAAATCACGCCTTTTCAAGATCCAGTTTGCCCACTGGTAGACTATGTTGTGGTCAAGGAACTCCACAGCTCTCGCTCTGGAAAGCAAACTGTCTTAAAGGTATTCCTCTTATCTGAATCCGACAAATTTTCATTGTCGGTCAGATAACCAATGAAGCCTGACCAGTAGTCTATCCATAAAAACACTTGCAAAGTTAACTTAGCAATCCTCTTAATGTTCGTGGCCTCTGCAGCCAAGAACATCATCTGTTGTGCTACCAGCTTGTCAATTGCCATGCCCTGAGCCAAAGTAGAGACTGCCAGGTCTATGGACAAGGCCGAGGGGTTGTTGTGGAGGCTATTATAGTACTTCCTCTGCCTAACGAAAGGTGAGGAAGTAACTACAATGAGTTACTCTTTTTCACAGCAATCTGAGAAATGACCTTGATAGACATTGACACTATCTTAGTCCAGGATAACGCCACCTTGGTCTTTCTGGGTCTTGAGGCACAGTAGTACATGTCCAAAAGCTTGACTCTCCCCTCTGAAGGGGAGTATGTGGACTCCTCAAGTCCACTAATCTTTCTTATGCAGGCCAAAACCTGCATAAAGAAATAGCCTGACTCTCCTTACTCAGTGGCATGAGCTTTAGGGCTAGCTGGCCGAGTAAACACTCCTTCAGTTATCCGAATTGGAAATCCTGGACTTATTCATCTCCAGACTCGAGGGTTGGATCAAGGTCGTCATCTGGTACCTCTACAAGTGCTCAAGACCTAAGAGGGACGTCGAGCATCACTGGCAGCGACGAGAACAATTCCGCATCCTAAATTCTCTTCTGCAGCGCTTGGTCATCGACAATCTTCGAGCCCAGTTCTCTGAATCCTTTTGTTGATTGATTGATTGATTTAAAGTTTTCAGGCATCCTGACATCTAAGGTCATTGATGCTGAAATCATTAATTTTATATAAAAATGAAAAGAATATTCAATTTAAACCATAAAAGTTGAATGTCACTATAGAAGTTAAATAGTTTTCAGAAGACCTGCTTCTGAAATAAATTTAAAAATGCCACTTGCATAGTAGAACACATGTCCAAGAATCTTGGTAAGGATGAACCTGCCACCCTAACCTCGAGCCTCAAATAGGTATCTATTTCTTAAGTTATTATAATTGGGGCATTTGGTCCACAAATGGCTCACTGTTTAAGGTACTAAACAGTCGCCACTATACGGTTGGTGTTGGCCCTTCAGAAGAAACTCTTGTGTCAACCGAGTGTGACCAATACGGAGAGGACAAAGAGTCGTCTCCCATTTTCGAGGCATCGTGTCATACCTCCAAGGAGATAAGACATTTGTTACTTCTCTCATTTTATTGCCATCTAGATTATTCCAGTGCTGTTGCCATTTATTTCAAAACAATTTCTTGATGTTAGGTAGGAAATCATTACAGGGAATGGGATACCTTCTTGGTAGCAACTCAGATGTAGCATTCTTCACCAGTAAATCTGCCTTCTCATTCCCAGACACACCTACATGGGCTGGAACCCAACAAAATATGACAAACTTATAACAGAGTTTCTATTTTTCCTAACATACAAACCCAAATTCTTTACTATAAGATATTCTAGCGCGAGCTGGAAAATACGGCAGAAAAACCTTAACAAGGTCGTTAACGACCGGACAGGTAATTACCCACCTGTCAGTGGTGGGGGATCGCCGGTCGGTAGCTGCTGTTTACCTTTAATCGGATTCTAGTTAGGACTATCCTAGGGGGGCGGTGATGGAGGGAAGATCTGTGTAAAGAATCAGAAGACCTTCTAACAGTAGAAAGTTGAACCTGTCGTGCAAAAAAAGAAAGGCTAGTCTGCCAGCAAATAAAGCAGGTTCAGTGGTGTTACCACTGCGCCGGCTAGAATTCGATTGAAGGTAAACAGCAGCTACCGACCGGCGGTCCCCCACCCCTGACAGGTGGGTAATTACCTGTCCGGTCGTTAACGACCTTGTTAAGGTTTTTCTGCCGTATTTTCCAGCTCGCGCTAGAATATCTCCTATAGTAAAGAATAAGTCTTTGTATTTAGTGTAGGAACAACTAACCATTATACCTCTCCTTCCAATAATAAAAAGCCATTCTAAAATCTTTAAAACTAGAGGGGTACTAGAATTAAAAACTACTAAAGCTTGAAGGACACTCCTTGCATCACTAAAAATTGTAAAATTACCCTCCTTCTCCAACGTTATTTTCTCAATAGCGGTTAATATGCCATATAGTTCAGCAGTATATATGGAAGCTGTTAGAGGAAGTGTACCTCTACAATTAAAACCATTACTATGTACTCCAAATCCAACGCCAGCATCAAATTTGGAGTCATCAGTATATATAAAAGTCGATCCTCTATGTTCTTCAACATGTTCCATAAAAAACAGAGACTTGGCTTTTAAGTCAGTCATATTCTTCTTAACTCCAATAAAGTATTTACAAAAAGATATCTCTGGTAATATCCATGGAGGCGTTGATGATACCTTGAATGGAAGCACCTTACTTCTAATTACATCCAGACTGTTTAATCATTGTTTCACCCAAAAGCCATAAGGTTGAGGAGATTTTGGGTGCAACTCAAAGTAAGTTGAGTGCCTTACAAGGCTTGCAGTTTGAAAGGCTAAAGAATTTGGGAGTCTGCAATCTAAACCAACACCGAATAATAGAAGACATTTGGTAAAGGCCTAGAGGTAACTCTCCATCATCAACATGGAGACTTGGGATAGGCGAGGTTCTAAACGCTCCTGTGGACAATCTAATATCGGCATGATGTATTGAATCTAATATCTTTAATCAGCTTGGGGTGGCTGAGGAGTATATTTCACATCCATAACTAATTTTGGAAAAAATCAAGGCCTTGTATAATTTTAAAATAGTACAGTATTGCAGTCTGCCCCCATGATGTATGGGACAATACTTTTAAAAGATACAGAGCCCCTTTTAACGCTTTTAGGTGAGAAACCCATGTAAGTCTACAATCAAATATCAAACCTAAAAAATTAGCTTCCCCTACACATGGGATCCGTTGACCTTTAATGTATATATCCGGGTCTGGATGTGCTCCCCGGATACGACAGAAATGTACAATAGTAGTTTTACTTGTCAAGAACTTAAATCCATTCATATCGGCCCACTGGATAATTTTGTCAATTGAGAGTTGTAGTTTTCTCTCAGCAAATGATATGGAGAGATCATCCACAAATAATGTTGAGAGAGCATCCCGGGGAATGGCTGAGGATATCCCATTAGCAATAATTGCTAGTGCAAACAGGGTTACACTCAGCAAACTACCCTGAGGAACTCCTTCCTAACATTTACTCTCTGATAGAGTTTCCCCCACTCTCACTTGAAAAACTCTATGTGAAAGAAATGACTGAATAAATAGGGGCAGCTTTGCTCTCAATCCCAATTCAAGTATACCATATTTTAAGTATACCATATCTCCATGTGGTATCATATGCCTTTTCAAGGTAAAAAAAGACTGTCACATGGTGCTGTTTGAATCCTTCTGTGCCCGAGGCTTTGAAGTGAAGGAAGTTTTAAGGCTATTGAGGGGCAATCGAAAGAGCTACTGGCGGGGAATGTTCACGAGGGAACCTGTCACAAGATCAGTCCTCTCCAGTTGGCAAACTACTGCTTATCCGCACGCCAGGACAAGGAACAAGGCCCGCATCAGGTACAGAAGCTCGTGGCCAAACTACACGCAAGTGTGCCCAAACACCAAAGCTGGGATCTCCTTGTTCGCGACCCAAAGCATAGTGAACAGTGGTGTGAACATTCACAAGAGCATTTGTGGTAAGTTCAGAGCTGCATTTCATACGCCCCTCGGATGCAAGTGCTCGGCTGGAGACAAGCAAGGCAATGTTAGTTTGGTTGGAATGCTCGCTGCCATAGCTCACATTCGATAGACCAAACCAATGATATTCCTGAAGAAGCAGACGCCCGAGGAACCACAAAGGGCTTCGCACTCATGAGACTCATTGTATCTGATGGGCACAGTGAGAAGTGGCTTTGACTCCAGGGAGTTGATGGCCACAATTACCAGGGTGCTCTAATTAGCTAGAGCTAAGAGGCAAGGACTCGCAAACTCGTTTACGAGGAGCTTAAGGAGATGAAAACTCTACTGAAGACGCCCTCTCGAGCTGACGAGAGAAACGGCCCCCTCTTAGGTTGGATGATATTCATGAGCGAACTCAGCATGCACACTTACCACGGAGGGTGAGCGGGTTAAGCTGGAACACTGGAGAGGACCTGCCTGCAATTCCTCAATGAACTACTGTACAGTATTTGGAAATAATTCATATTTTTCTTAACTATACAAACCTGAGTTCTTTACTATGGATATACAGTAAATTTCAGCGTAGCTGGAATCTAGCCATAAACTTTTACGCAAGGTGATAACGACCCTCCGCTAGTTACTGTAGTGGGGGTAGCAGGGAGTATACCAATCACCCAGGTTGTACACTCATCCATTGAAATTCCTCACTTTTCATTGCAGGTAGGACTTACAGGGGTTCAAGTGATGGCAGGACAAGTATGAATAAAGAACTCTTGTTTGTATAGTTAAGTAAAATATCCGGTGAAATTAATGGCTCCAATAAAAAATCCTTTTCTGGCTGATTATGAGCTAAAGCCAATGAATCATAATCACTGCGTGGATTCTCCACTTCATTGAGCACAGTCTGAGATAACACACAAACAAACTCGTGCTGGAACATATGGTTGCCATCCTTTGTTACCGGAGCCACTGGAAGCTCTAATAGTGAAGGATCAGACAGAGAACAATCAGGACCCAGAAGAGAAGGATTCTGCTTTTTCCCTATGTGGATGAAGAAGCAGAATGGAAACGGTCAGCTTTCTTCCTGTAACGACTGCCGTACTTTTCTCATAAGGAGGACAATCACTCCCAACAAAATTCACATGGGGAGTTGATCGATCATCCCTTACCATGACACCCTAGAAATAAAGGATGTGTATCAACCTCCACCCAACTCATAAAGGTACTGAAAGGGTGGCCTTCAAGGCCGGGGCATGACCATATACACACTTGAGAAGTACTCATAATCCCCATCACTGAAGAAGAGAAAGCACAAAAGCACAACGTGGATAGCGGTCAAGTAGCAGACATCCGAAGCTCCGACCAAGAGTAAAGTGGGAACAGAGCCACAAAGTCTGACACCGCTACCCAGCATGGATGGGTCCAGAGGTCAACCATAAAATGTTGCTAGGCTTACAGGATTTCTTTAGTTTTGGTCGTAGAAAATCAGCAACACTGTATATCCATATAAATGATGAGGGTTTGTATTCGCGTAGGAACAATTTCATATTCTTTAATGTTAATTTCTTACGTATTATCCAGATGTCATGCTAGATATTCTTGTTAACTGGACAGTATAGACAATGCAATTAAAATTGAGCAGAAAAAATAGCATATTACTAACCAGCCTCCAAGTGTATATTAAGCATTCATGAACAGCTATCAATAAGTGGGAAGACCAGCTATGCTGTACTGTTTAGAGACCGTACCATCAACTAAAAACCAGAGATGGAAGTTGCAGAAATTAAAATATTGGGGTTTTCATAGGGGGTAACAAGGAAGGATATCAGAAATTAATAACTTAAGGGAATTGCACATTTAGGCCTAAATAAGTTTGAAAAGAAAGCAAGGGAAGGAATACTTCGGTGGTTTGGGCACGGGAAGAGAAGGGAGGAAGAGTATGTCGGGAGAAGGATGCTAAGCGTGGAGCCACCAAGTAGAAGAACAAGAGGAAGGGCCAAGAGGAGATGTATGGATTCATTAAAAGAAGATAGCCTATGAGGTCAGTAGGTGTGACGAAGGAGGATTCAGTGAATAAATGGCGATATATGATCAACTGATGAAGAATAGCTATTAATAAAATATAAAATGAATCAATTTATGAGTAACAGAACTGCAGGTGGTTACATATGTATGAAGAAAAAAAAAAGAAAAAAAAATTCCAATTGAAAATGGCTTGTTGATCGATACCAAAATTACAGTTTGGCTTGCCTACTTAAAAAGATTGCTAGTGACTATAGTACATAACAAGTTTACGTGACCCGTCAAATTGTCTAAACATTTAGATAGATACGTACGCACAAAAATGTTATTTTCATTAGTAAAATAAATTTTTGAATATACTTACCCGATAATCATGTAGCTGTCAACTCCGTTGCCCGACAGAATTCTACGGAAGGGATACGCCAGCGATCGCTATACAAGAGGGGGGTGTACTCACAAGCGCCACCTGTGGCCAGGTACTGCAGTACTTCTTGTTGACACCACTTCAATTTTTCCTCGGTCCACTGGTTCTATGGGGAGGAAGGGTGGGTCAATTAAATCATGATTATCGGGTAAGTATATTCAAAAATTTATTTTACTAATGAAAATAACATTTTTCAATATTAAACTTACCCGATAATCATGTAGCTGATTCACACCCAGGGAGGTGGGTGAAAACCAGTGTACATGTATATCAAGAAGCTAAGTATCCCGTATTTCATATTATCAGTTATTCAAAATAACAATGAAATTACAAGTACCTGGTAAGGAAGTCGACTTGAGCCATTACTCTGCCTTAAATAAGTTCGTCTTCCTTACTGAGCGCAGCGTTCCTCTTAGGAGGCTGAACAACTCTAAGGTGCTGAAGTATCAAGGGCTGCAACCCATACTAAAGGACCTCATCACAACCTTTAACCTCGGCGCTTCTCAAGAAAGAATTGACCACCCGCCAAATCAACAAGGATGTGGAAGGCTTCTTAGCCGACCGTACAACCCATAAAAAGTATTCAAGAGAAAGGTTAAAAGGTTATGGGATTATGGGAATGTAGTGGCTGAGCCCTCGCCTACTACTGCATTCGTTGCTACGAATGGTCCCAGGGTGTAGCAGTACTCGTAAAGAGACTGGACATCTTTGAGATAGAATGATGCGAACACTGACTTGCTTCTCCAATAGGTTGCATCCATAACACTCTGCAGAGAATGGCTCTGTTTGAAGGCCACTGAAGTAGCCACAGCTCCCACTTCATGTGTCCTTACCTTCAGCAAAGCAAGGTCTTCTTCCTTCAGATGAGAATGTGCTTCCCTAATCAGAAGCCTGAATAGTAAGAAACTGAGTTCTTAGAACTTGGAAAAGAAGGTTTCTTGATAGCACACCATAAGGCTTCTGATTGTCCTCGTAAAGGTTAAGACCTTTTTAGATAGTACCTAAGAGCTCTAACTGGGCAAAGTACTCTCTCCAGTTCATTCCCCACCAAGTTGGACAGGCTTGGGATCTCGAACGACTTAGGCCAAGGACGTGAAGGAAGCTCGTTTAGCAAAAACCGAGCTGCAAGGAACATGTAGCCGTTTCAGATGTGAAAACAATGATCCTGCTGAAGGCGTGGATCTCACTTACTCTTTTAGCTGTTGTCAAGCACACGAGGAAAAGAGTTTTTAATGTGAGGTCCTAAAAAGAGGCTGATTGGAGAGGTTCAAATCTTGATGACATAAGGAACCTTAGGACCACGTCTAGATTCCAGCCTGGAGTGGACAACCGACGTTCCTTTGAGGTCTCAAAAGACCTAGGGAGGTCCTGTAGATCTTTGTTGGTGGAAAGATCCAAGCCTCTGTGGCGAAAAACCGCTGCCAACATACTTCTGTAACCCTTGATCGTAAGAGCTGAAAGGGATCTTACTTTCCTTAGATATAACAGGAAGTCAGCAATCTGGGTTACAGTGGTACTGGTTGAGGAAACTGCATTGGTCTTGTACCAGCTACGGAAGACTTCCCCTTGAGACTGATAGATTCTGAGAGTGGATGTTCTCCTTGCTTTGGCAATCGCTCTGGCTGCCTCCTTAGAAAAGCCCCTAGCTCTTGAGAGTCTTTCGAAAGTCTGAAGGCAGTCAGACGAAGAGCGTGGAGGTTTGGGTGTACCTTCTTTACGTGAGGTAGACGTAGAAGGTTCACTCCTAGAGGAAGAGTCCTGGGAATGTCGACCAGCCATTGCAGTACCTCTAAGAACCATTCTCTCGCGGGCCAGAGCGGAGCCAACCAACGTCAGCCGTGTCCCTTTGCGAGAGGAGAACTTCTGAAGTACCCTGTTGACAATCTTGAACGGCGGGAATGCATACAGGTCGAGATGGAACCAATCCAGCAGAAAAGCATCCACGTGAACTGCTGCTGGGTCTGGAATCGGAGAACAATACAACAGGAGTCTCTAGGTTATCGAGGTAGCGAACAGATCTATGGTTGGCTGACCCCACAGGGCCCAAAGTCTGCTGCAAACATTCTTGTGAAGGGTCCACTCTGTGGGGATGACCTGACCCTTCCGGCTGAGGTGATCTGCCATGACATTCATACCGCCCTGAATGAACCTCGTTACCAGCGTGAGCTTTCGATCTTTAGACCAGATGAGGAGGTCCCTTGCGATCTAGAACAACTTCACGAAAGAGTCCCTCCCTGCTTGAAGATGTAAGCCAGGGCTGTGGTGTTGTCAGAGTCCACCTCCACCACTTTGTTAAGCTGGAGGGACTTGAAGTTTATCAAGGCCAGAAGAACCGCCAACAACTCCTTGCAATTGATGTGAAGTGTCCTTTGCTCCTGATTCCATGTTCCCGAGCATTCCTGTCCGTCCAAAGTCGCACCCCAGCCCGTGTCTGATGCGTCCGAGAGGAGACGGCGGTCGGGTTTCTGAACAGCCAAAGGTAGACTTCCTTGAGAAGAAAGCTGTTCTTACACCACGCGAGAGAAGACCTCCTCTCTTCGGAAACAGGAACTGAGACCGTCTCTAGCGTCATGTCCTTTATCCAGTGAGCAGCTAGATGATACTGAAGGGGGGGAGGTGGAGTCTCCCTAACACGATGAACAGGGCCAGCGATGAAAGTGTCCCTGTTAGACTCATCCACTACCTGACTGAGCATCGGTTCCTTCTCAGCATGCTCTGGATGCATTCTAGGGCTTGGAAGATCCTTGGGGCCGACGGAAAAGCCCGAAAAGCTCGACTCTGAAGATCCATACCCAGGGAGACAATGGTCTGGGATGGGACGAGCTGAGACTCCTCAAAATTGACCAGGAGGCCCAGTTCCTTGGTCAGATCCATAGTCCATCTGAGAATCTCCAGACAGCGACGACTTGTGGGAGCTCTTAAAAGCCAGTCGTCTGACGGAGCCGGACACAAGATCATGGTACTGCTGCACAGTCTGTGAACTGTCAACCATGGGGAAGCGAGGAAGTACCGTGACAACCCGAAGCTGTCTAGACTGTCTGGGTCGTACAGACAACTCCTTATCGGGTTGCTGAGGTTGCCGCACTGCGTCACAACAAGTCACTTCTGCTGGTTGTTGAACGTCTTCCCAGTGACACACTGACTCCGTAAACAAAAAATCCTCTAACAAGGACTAAGCTTGGACTGCATGTCTTGCAACACAGCTCAAGGTCTATGGGAGCAGGTGTGGTAACAGACGGGGTTAGCGACTGAAGTGGAACCATTACCTTCCCTGGAAGCATGTTATGCTTAAATAAAAGTCCATAGGAGGCTACGCAGCTAAAGGCTCCTCTCCAAATGACAGAGTCCTCAAGGGAATATCAGAAGGAGGGAGAAAAGCACTTTCTCATCTACAGGGACCATATCCGAGAAAAGCTAAGTTCTCTCAGTGAGGGTTTCACTGGTGCAAAAGCAGCAGACTAGAAGGCAACGTTATGAAACTGCTTGACAGTCTAGTGAGTTGGCAACAACCAAAGATGTATGACTGAGAAGCATGCGGTAAGGTATGCAGAGCATGTTGTATGCAGAGCATGCTGTATGCAGAGCATGCTGTATGCAGAGCATGCTGTATGCAGAGCATGCTGTATGCAGAGCATGCTGTATGCAGAGCATGCTGTATGCAGAGCATGCTGTATGTAGAGCATGCTGTATGCAGAGCATGCTGTATGCAGAGCATGCTGTATGCAGAGCATGCTGTATGCAGAGCATGCTGTATGTAGAGCATGCTGTAAGGTAAGCAGAGCGTGTTGCATGGCGTGTAACATTTCTCAGAAATTCCATGACCAGTGCTAGAGTGAGTAATATCGCATTACTGTCCATTGAAAGTGCACGTGCCGAGGGAATTGATTTACGGCATGATAATCGTAGAATTAAGCTGCACTAAATGTACTATAATCTACTTCACCTCAGGAAAGGGAAACTCGCCCTGTTGGCAACACTGCATAACTTCATGCATGCTTGCATGGGGTTTTAATATCAACATAATATTTACCTTACATTCATAACTCATGATTCATTTTTGTTTTGAAGATATTTTTGCCATATTTGCGATTTTGTTAAAAATATATTGCAAGGAATACATATATATTTTTATATTAAGTAATACAAATAACCTCCATTATCATAATGTTTGTGTAGGCATACATGTATATGATTACAAATGCAAGTTATGAAAGTAATGAGGTGTTATTATTGTCATTTGTTATTTCCAAGTTGAATGGGAAGAGGCTCAAGTTGAGGAGAAAGTGGCAGATGCATGCGTTGAGGTGGCTGACTCATAGCATGAGGTTGCTGCCTCAAGAGTTGCGCTTGCTGTAAGGGTTGCGGATGCGCAGTAGCAGGTTCCTGAGGAACGAGTTGAGGTTCCTGAGGTGTGAGCTGCGAGAGTTGAGGTAGCGGCTGCGCAGAACGCAGTTCTTGTCTCGCTTTGAGGAGGGTTGAGGTCGCTGCAGCGAGTGCTGAGGTGGCTGCCTCATTGATGGAAGAGGTTGTCGTACCTCAAGAGATTGTTGCCTCGCTGGTGGAACCGCAAGCGGAAGCGGAGGAAGTAAGGCATAAGATTCCTGCTCCCATTGCTGAGGTTGCCTTAAGGAAGGCGGAGGTTGCTGCACACCGCTGGTAACTGGCAACTCAGTACGCGGTAAGGTATCCTGAGGAACCTCAACATCGTACGCCTGGCAGACTGGACTGCGGAGAGGCGGAGCGATCGCAGGAGGAGGTGTAACCTTCTCAGCCTGACACTCACGCATTAAGACCGCAAGCTGTGACTGCATGGACTGCAGCAAAGTCATCTTGGGGTCGGCAGACGCTAAGGTCTGCTGAGGCAAAGCCTTAACAGAAGATGAGGTCTGTTGCGGCATCACCTTACCTCTCTTAGGAGGTGTGCAGTCACCTGATGACTGCGGAGAGTCAGAGCTAACCCAATGACTGCATCCGGGTTGTTGAACTCTAGAGGTCTGGACTTTACGTTTAAGAGGTCTTGAGACCTGAGTCCAGCGTTTTCTCCCCGAAATTTCTTCTGCAGACGAGTAAAATAAGGGCTCAATCGTCTGCGGGTGGGAGTGACGGTCTCTGTAAGACACGCCCGCAACCACCGAGGATACTTCTGTGCGCCGATCAAGGCCTGCCGAACCCTTTTGCCCTTCGACATTGCTTCTCCCCTGGGCTTGGGAGCTTACAAGAGGTCCCGGACTGGGAGGACGACTGGCACGCACAGAAGTACCCTCACGCACAACACTGACACACTTTGCGCTAATCACTTATCACTTTTGAATTTCTGTTTGCACTTATTTCACTGAACTCGAAACTTTAAGTGGTTTGATCCTGAAACACGCAATTCTATCCTTCCTTAAAAGTTAGTAATTGCGAAAACAGAATTACAATGTAACAGAAAAATCTAATGAAGGATAAATAATTCAGTGGCTGGAAAGAGACTAAACACTAGATCAAATAAACTACGTTTAAAATCTCTCACCGCATAAAGCTTGAGAACAAGAATAAACTCTAGAAACGTTTACCTTCTTCCCCTAAAGAGACTAGGGAGAAGAGCAAAAACGATAACAACGTTACTCGCTTGAACGAAACGTTTATCCAGCTCTCTCTCCCTCCGTCTCTATCTCTCTCTCTCTCTCTCTCTCTTGACTTAGAACCTGAGAGAAGAGCCCAATCATATATACTCGTTAAAACATATTATTGTTAAAGGAAAAAAACTGAAAGATTTCCCAAATAAAAAGTTCCTTTATTAGAATTAAAACCATTAAGCTAAGAAAGAATGAACAAAACGCTATAAACGGTTTACTCTTACTGCAACGTGACACCGTGAAAATTCTCTCTCTATCGTAACGATAGAGCGCAAGTTGAACGTTCTGAACGTCAACAACTGCAGAGACAAAACAAAACGTTAGTTCAACTTTGAAACAGTACGAGACTATCAAAGAAATTCTTTCAAAAACATTAAAATAGCATATGTTAACAGGTAAAACCGAAATGACGGGCTCAATGTTAATTAACTTCGGTACAAGAAAAGACCGCCTACTATTAGGAAAGGTCGAATATAAACAAATATAAAAATTAATTTTAATAAAATGTTATTTTTATTAGTAAAATAAATTTTTGAATATACTTACCCGATAATCATGTAGCTGTCAACTCCGTTGCCCGACAGAATTCTATGGAGGGATACGCCAGCTATCACAATACTAGAAGGGGGTGTACTTACCAGCGCCACCTGTGGCCAGGTACTCAAGTACTTCTTGTTGACACCTCCTCAATTATTCCTCGGTCCACTGGTTCTCTCTGGGGAGGAAGGGAGGGTCGATTAAATCATGATTATCGGGTAAGTATATTCAAAAATTTATTTTACTAATAAAAATAACATTTTTCAATATTAAACTTACCCGATAATCATGTAGCTGATTCACACCCAGGGGGGTGGGTGAAAACCAGTGTACAAGATTAAAGGATAGCTAAGTATCCCATATTTCATATAACAGTTATCTCAAATAACAATGAAATAATAAGTACCTGGTAAGGAAGTCGAATTGAACCGTTACTCTGCCTCTTTTTTAAGTTCGTCTTCCTTACTGAGCGCAGCGTTCCTCTTGGAGGCTGAATCAACCCAAAGGTGCCAAAGTATATGGGGTTGCAACCCCTACTAAAGGACCTCTACAAAACCTCTAACCCAGGCGCTTCTCAAGAATGAATAGACCACCCGCCAAATCAAAAGGATGCGGAAGGCTTCTTAGCCTACCGTAACAACCATAAAAACAACAATAAAAGCATTCAAGAGAAAGGTTAAAAAAGGTTATGGGATTAAGGGAATGTAGTGGCTGAGCCCTCACCTACTACTGCACTCGCTGCTACGAATGGTCCCAGGGTGTAGCAGTTCTCGTAAAGAGACTGGACATCTTTCAGATAAAATGATGCAAACACTGACTTGCTCCTCCAATAGGTTGCATCCATTATGCTCTGCAGAGAACGGTTTTTATTAAAGGCCATCGAAGTAGCTACGGCTCTTACTTCGTGGGTCCTTACCTTCAGCAATGCAAGGTCTTCCTCCTTTAAGTGAGAGTGGGCTTCTCTAATCAGAAGCCTTATATAATATGAAACCCCATTCTTGGACATGGGCCTCGAAGGTTTCTTGATGGCACACCATAAGGCTTCTGACTGTCCTCGAAGAGGTTTAGACCTCTTAAGATAAAATTTGAGAGCTCTGACAGGGCAAAGAACTCTCTCTAGTTCGTTACCTACCATGTTGGAGAGGCTAGGTATTTCAAACGATCTAGGCCAAGGACGTGAAGGAAGTTCGTTCTTTGCTAGGAATCCAAGCTGAAAAGAACATGTTGCAGATTCGGTCGTGAAACCAATGTTCTTGCTGAAGGCATGAACCTCACTGACTCTCTTAGCTGTTGCAAGGCAGACGAGAAAGAGAGTCTTGAGGGTAAGGTCCTTGAAGGAAGCTGACTGGAGAGGTTCGAACCTAGGAGACATAAGGAACCTTAAGACTACGTCTAGGTTCCAGCCTGGAGTGGATAGACGACGCTCTTTAGACGTCTCAAAAGACTTAAGAATGTCTTGAAGGTCCTTGTTGGAAGAAAGGTCCAAACCTCTGTGGCGGAGAACTGAAGCCAACATACTCCTATATCCTTTAATCGTAGGGGCTGAAAGGGATCTCTCATTCCTAAGATGTAGAAGGAAGTCAGCTATTTGGGTCACAGAGGTATTGGTAGAGGATATTGAATTGGCTCTACACCAGCTTCGGAAGACCTCCCACTTAGACTGGTAGACTCTACGAGTGGAAACCCTTCTCGCTCTGGCAATCGCACTGGCTGCCTCCTTCGAAAAGCCTCTAGCTCTAGCGAATCTTTCGACAGTCTGAAGGCAGTCAGCCGAAGAGCGTGGAGGTTTGGGTGCAACCTGTCTACGCGAGGTTGACGTAGAAGGTCCACTCTTAGAGGTAGAGTCCTGGGGATGTCGACTAGCCATTGAAGTACCTCTGTGAACCATTCTCTTGCAGGCCAAAGAGGAGCAACCAGCGTCAGCCGTGTCCCTTCGTGCGAGAGGAATTTCTGCAGAACTTTGTTTATTATCTTGAACGGTGGGAATGCGTACAGGTCGAGATGGGACCAGTTCAGTAGAAAAGCATCCACATGAACTGCTGCAGGGTCTGGAACAGGGGAACAGTACAGCGGAAGTCTCTTGGTTATGGAGGTGGCAAACAGATCTATGGTAGGCTGACCCCACAAGGTCCAAAGTCTGTTGCACACACTCTTGTGGAGGGTCCATTCCGTGGGAATGACCTGATTCCTTCTGCTTAGGCGATCTGCTGAGACGTTCATATCGCCCTGAATGAACCTCGTGACCAGAGTGAGGTTTAGACCTCTTGACCAAATGAGGAGGTCCCTTGCGATCTCGTATAGGCTCCTCGAATGGGTCCCTCCTTGCTTGGAGATGTAAGCCAAGGCTGTGGTATTGTCTGAGTTCACCTCCACCACTTTGCCTAGCAGGAGGGACTTGAAGTTCAACAGGGCTAAATGAACTGCTAGTAGCTCCTTGCAGTTGATGTGGAGTAATCCCTGTTCTTCGTTCCACGTTCCCGAGCATTCCCGTCCGTTCAAGGTCGCACCCCAGCCCGAGTCCGATGCATCTGAGAAGAGATGAAGATTGGGGGTCTGAATAGCCAACGATAGACCCTCCCTGAGAAGGAGGTTGTGCTTCCACCACAGGAGAGTGGTCTTCATCTCTTGGGTAATTGGGATAGAGACTGCTTCGAGAGTCGAACCCTTGTCCCAATGAGCTGCAAGATGGAATTGAAGAGGGCGGAGGTGGAGTCTCCCTAGCTCGACGAACAGGGCCAGTGATGAAAGGGTCCCTGTGAGACTCATCCACTGTCTCACCGAGCAACTGCTCCTCTTCAGCATGCTCATGATGCACTCTAGGGCTTGGCTTATCCTGGGGGCCGAAGGAAAAGCCCGAAAATCCTGACTCCGAATCTCCATTCCCAGGTACACAATGGATTGGGAGGGAATGAGTTGAGACTTTTCTATGTTGACTAATAGACCCAGTTCTCTGATTAAGTCTAAAGTCCAATTGAGATTCTCCAGACAGCGACGACTCGTGGAGGCTCTCAACAGCCAGTCGTCCAAGTAGAGGGAGGCTCTGATGTCCGATAAGTGTAGGAATTTTGCTATATTCCTCATCAGATGAGTAAAGACCATAGGAGCTGTGCTTAGGCCAAAACACAGGGCTTGGAATTGGTAGACAACCTTTCCGAAAACGAATCTCAGGAAAGGGTGGGAGTCTGGATGAATAGGAACGTGAAAGTAGGCATCTTTCAAGTCCAACGAGACCATCCAGTCCTCCTGCCTGACCGCTGCTAAGACCGACTTCGTCTTCTCCATCGTGAACGTCTGCTTGGTGACATACGCGTTGAGCGCGCTGACGTCCAGCACCGGTCTCCAACCTCCTGTCTTCTTGGCCACAAGAAAGAGACGGTTGTAGAAGCCCGGGGATTGATGGTCCCGGACTATAACCACTGCCTTCTTCTGCACAAGTAGCGACACCTCCTGGTGCAATGCTAGCCTCTTGTCCTCTTCTTTGTAGTTGGGAGAGAGGTTGATGGGTGATGTGGTCAGAGGTGGTTTGAGGCAGAATGGAATCCTGTAACCGTTCCTCAGCCAACTGACAGACTGGGCGTCTGCACCTCTCTTCTCCCAGGCTCGCCAGAAGATCTTGAGCCTGGCTCCTACTGCTGTCTGGAGATGCGGAGAGTCAGTGTTTACCTTTAGATGTCCTGGAGCCTTTCCTGGACTTGCTCCTGAAAGAGTCTGGACGGGAGCTTCCTCGGCTGGGGGCTCTACCACGAAAGGGCGGTATGAACCTCGTCGCAGGGGTATCAGCCACTGGTGAGCGATAAGTCTTGGGGACTGAGGTAGTAACCTTAGACTTACGAGCCGATGAGGCTACAAGATCGTGTGTGTCCTTTTGTATCAGGGCAGCAGACAAGTCCTTAACCAGCTCTTCAGGGAAGAGGA
This sequence comes from Palaemon carinicauda, assembly GCF_036898095.1. Taxonomy (NCBI): domain Eukaryota; kingdom Metazoa; phylum Arthropoda; class Malacostraca; order Decapoda; family Palaemonidae; genus Palaemon; species Palaemon carinicauda. Next base: position 106,066,984 of record NC_090747.1, on the reverse strand, counting down.
ACTTCGAGAGCGGAGCAAAAAGGAGTTGTGACCTTTGGCAAGGTGTAATGCTGGAGGAAAGGAAGGTACACAGCTGTTCCCTTTTCTTCAAAACCCCTGATACAAACATCGACGCAATCTCACCAGATCCATCCCTAATGGCCTTATCCATGCAGGACATTAATAGCATGGCAGAATCCTTGTCCGCAGGAGAGGTCTTCTTGCTGAGGGCCCCCAGGCACCAGTCAAGAAAGTTGAACATCTCAAATGCTCTAAACAGTCCTTTCAGTAAGTGATCAAGGTCTGAGAAGGTCCAGCAAACCTTAGAGCGCCTCATTGCAGTTCTCCGAGGCGAGTCCACCAGACTTGAGAAGTCAGCCTGGGCAGAGGCAGGTACTCCCAAGCCTGGTGCTTCTCCTGTGGCATACCAAACGCTCGCTTTCGAAGTGAGCTTGGTCGGCGGGAACATGAAAGAAGTCTTGCCTAGGTGTTGCTTAGACTGCAGCCACTCCCCTAAGATCCTTAATGCTCTCTTAGAGGACCTTGCTAGGACTAGCTTAGTATAGGAGGACTTAGCTTGTTGTAAGCCCAGCGAAAACTCAGATGGCGGAGAGCGGGGAATAGCAGAGACAAAGTGGTCTGGGTAAACCTCCCTAAGCAGAACCAAGACCTTACGAAAGTCAATAGACTGTGGAGAAGGCTTGGATTCATCCAAGTCTGATGAGGGATCCAGGTGTGCCTCCTCATCATCAGACGCCTCATCACCAGAGTGTAGCGAAGGTATCGGACAAGAATGCTGAACAGCAGAGTCAGAACGAGTAGGCACAATAGTAGTGGTTTCCTCTTCAAGTAACTGTTGAGGGAGAACCTGAGGCTCACACTGCAAAGGCTGAATAGCAGACGAAGCAGAAGGAAGGCGCATGGGTGGAGGAGGCTGACTCCTAGCATGAGCGGTTGAACCCAAGGATTGCGCTTGCTGAGCGGTTGGTGGAAGCGGAGTAGCAAGTTCCTGTTCCTGTGGTGTGAGCGGAGCGTAATGAGGTTGAGGCTGCGCAGAACAAGGTAAATGTCTCGCAAGCTGAGGCTCCTGAGGCACAAGGCCAAGGTGTAGTGGAGCTTGCCTTGTGGATGGTTGAGCTCGCTGCAGCGAGAGCTGAGGAGACAGACTCATGGACGGGAGAGGTTGTTGTACCTCAGCCAAGAGTTGCACCACTGGTGGAGCAGCAAAGGGAGGCGGAGGAAGAGAGGTATAATCCTCCTGATCCCATAGCAAAGGTTGCCTTAAAGAAGACGGAGGCTGAACACCACTGGGAACAGCAAACTCAGACCGTGGCTCAACATCGTACGCCTGGCAGGTGGTACTGCGATCAGGCGGAGCAAGCGCAGGCGGAGCGAGCGCAGGCGGAGCGAGCGCAGGCGGAGGGAGTGTAGGCGGAGGCGGAGGAGCAACACTCTCAGCCCGACACTCACGCATCAAGTCCGAAAGCTGTGCTTGCATGGACTGTAGTAGAGTCCACTTAGGGTCGACAGTCGAGCTCTGTTGTGGCAGAACCTTACTCCTCTTGGGCGGAGTGCAGTCGACAGATGACTGCGGCGAGTCAGAGCTGAGCCAATGACTGCAACCTGGCTGAGCACTCGCGGACTGGACTCTGCGTTTAAGTGGTCTCGAGACCTGAGACCAACGTTTCTTCCCTGACAGATGATCAGCGGACGAGAAAAAGACGGGCTCAATCGTCTGCGGGTGGGAGTGACGGTCTTTGGAAGACACGCCCGCAACCACCGAGGAAACTTCTGTGCGCCTAACAAGGCCTGCCGAACCCTTATGCCCTTCGACATTGCTTCTCCCCTGGGCATGGGAGCTTGCAAGAGGTCCCGGACTGGGAGGACGACTGGCTCGCACAGAAGAATCCTCACGCACCACACTGGCACTGACACTAGCACTTGGCACTGCACTGACACTAGCACTCGTCACAGCACTGGCACTAACTCCACCCACTGCACTCTTGACCTTAAGTTCCTTAACTTCGGCCATCAGAGACTTATGGTCACTTACCACTGACTCTACTTTATCGCCTAAGGCCTGAATAGCACGCAAAACAACAGACATATCAGGCGGAGGGCAAACAGTAGGTTCGGGGGTAGCCACTACAGGGGTAGGAAAAGGTAGGGGATCATGAGGTGAGGAAAACATTGAAGAGTGAGAAGAACTCCTCCTAACTCTACCTCTCTCTAACTTAGATGAATATTTTAAAAGACGGACAAATTACAGTTCCGAAAGTCCGGCGCATTCCTCACATCGATTTTCTAACTGACAGGGCCTGTCCCTACAGTCAGAACAAGCGGTGTGAGGATCTACCGAGGCCTTCGGAATACGCCTATTGCAAGACCTACATCGTCTATGGGAGGGGGCTTGCGAAATGTCAGACATCTTGAATCCAAAGAGTTAGCCAAAGGGGTTTCCAAAATCAAGCAAAAGATCGTTAACCGTTAATCAGGACTATATAAAAGCTATCTAGCTAATATAAGAAGGTTTCCAGTAATGCGACAGCCGAAATCTGAGAGAATACTTCACCAATTAGCCGTGAACAAACTCGAAGATCATAAGCGTATCCCAGAACGTCTTGCCGGAAGCACGACAGAGGAATAATTGAGGAGGTGTCAACAAGAAGTACTTGAGTACCTGGCCACAGGTGGCGCTGGTAAGTACACCCCCTTCTAGTATTGTGATAGCTGGCGTATCCCTCCATAGAATTCTGTCGGGCAACGGAGTTGACAGCTACATGATTATCGGGTAAGTTTAATATTGAAAATTTATAAAAAAAGGAAGTTAATCGAAGAGGCCTATAAAAGGCGGAGAGATTATAACTTTTGTATTAAGAAAGAGAGTCTATACTCTCTTAGACACCAACACTTCCGTCTAAGGGAAGGGTCGGCCATTTAAAGGTGAAAGAGAGTTCATACTCTCTTCGTCACCATAAATAATCAAATTAATTCCAAAAGCTAGCTAAGCTGATAATAAAACTTCCTGAATAGCGAAAGCTGAAATCTTAGAGCAATACTTCACCAAAAACCGTGAACAAGACTCCAAAATTTTAAGCGTATCCATGAACGTCTTGCCGGAAGCACGACAGAGGAAAAATTGAAGTGGTGTCAACAAGAAGTACTGCAGTACCTGGCCAAAGGTGGCGCTTGTGAGTACACCCCCCTCTTGTATAGCGATCGCTGGCGTATCCCTTCCGTAGAATTCTGTCGGGCAACGGAGTTGACAGCTACATGATTATCGGGTAAGTTTAATATTGAAAAATACCCTCTCCCCAGGGTATGATGGTGAATATATGATACTTTCATTGTTAGCGAAACTGAAATTCGCTATACGAAATGGACGAGTGCTGGCTAGTATTCGTATTTTTCTCTATGTTTAATGGGGCCTGGAGCATAATAACTTACGTATCGGTTGAGTATTTTTCTCTATGTTTAATGGGGCCTGGGGCGTAATAACTTACGTATCGGTCGATTACAATGTGAAGTCTGCCTCTCACTCTAAGTCCATTGTTTACACCTAGGAGACTGATGTCGAGTTACTGCGGTAATTGTGCAGGCGCTTCTTGCATTCGCTTTGGCCAGCTTTTCTGTTTTTTGTATGACATAATCATTACCTATCTTTTTCTAACCAATTAGGAGCTTCCAAATATTTATGCACAAGTTCTCGGATGTTGTTCAACAACAGCCATTTTTTTTCCATCCTTCCCTTCAGTTTGATTTAAACTTAAGGAAAGTACAATCTATTTCAAAATTTAGTGTAATTTCATCTATGTCGGCATTTGATTAGTATGGAAACGCTCTCCGTTCAGTATATAGCTATTGTTACCCATGCGAAAGTAAAAAGTAACCTCCGAAATAAGGGGCCACAGGGATTGCAAGAGCAGCTCAACATTACCGCTTGCCAGTACAGCACATACAGTTTGCAGTTTTCCTTTTTCCACAAGCGCACAGCAGAGCAAAACTCATTAGAAGGACGTGAAGTGAATCCTAGATAATCATGATACTTCAATTTTCAGCCACTTACATGAACCATATATTTTTCCAACTGGTTATCTAGTGTTTATTTTGCATTTCTGACCATTAACAAGGCTGCAAATGAATCGTTTTTAGGCGTTTCCCCGCCCACAAAACCCAGGTCTCCTACTGGGGTCCCCCATAATTGTCTTAATATAAGGGGTTTCAAAAACTCATGAATGGGTGGTTTGCCCCAAAAATCATGGTCAGAAATTCATAAAACAAGATAGCGAGTAGGAAAAATGTATGGTTCATGTATTTAGCTAGAAATTAAAGTATCATATATCTACCCCAGATAACTAGCTCTTTATTATGTAGGGGAGACTGGTTGAATTTTGTTTGGACACAAATTTTGATTTATTGATACCAAGTTGGAATAGGCACTGGAGAATATTAAAAAAAAAAAAAAAAAGGTTTCTCTTGTCATAAACCTCTCAAATTATCATTGGAAAATACATTAATTTAATCTTACGACGACATGACTGGAGTTAGAACTCCGCCACCTACGTTAGGTTAGGATAGGCGACTTAGCCTAGGATGTATGGCAAACATGATCTTTGGGGAGTAAGATCTTTTACTGTACATCCTTTCTATTACAATAAATTTTCAGAGAAACAAACCAGATATCAATAGACCTGCAAGGAAAACACAATATGAGTAAAATATCCTAAAATGTTGGAAAATTCAACAAACTAACCTTCAAATTCAAAGCTGAATCACTGTCTGGTGGGAGTTGACAAGTTGCCAACTAGACACTGGTGATTCTGGTGAATTACTGCTCGTATTGCACTTTTAGATTTTTCCACGATAATATTTCCCTGAAATCTATGAAATTCCTCCATAATTAAGACCATAATAATTATATGAGGCAATGTGAACTTCCTTGCACCATTGGATGGCATTCAACTTTCAAGAAGATTATTATCACGGAATACCACTAAGCAGATGGGTTAGTCTGAAAATCGCCAAAAACAACCCATAAGCCCCAAAAAACAACCCAATAATCCCCAAAACTCATAAAAAATCCCCAAAACAACTAAAAATACCAATTTAGTGACATATTTTCTTCTGATCCTGTAATCTTTACTAATATAAGAATTACTATATATTTTCTTTTGATCATGTAGTTTTTACTAATATAAAAATTACTATCTATATTTTCTTCTGATCTTGTAGTCTTTACTAATATAGAAATTACTTTCTATACTTCATACAAGTGGAAGCAAATTAATTGTAACAAAATAAACGTTCACTCATCTTTGTTTCTTATACATTTTAATATATACAGAATATACCCATCCGACGCCAGAAAATCCCCAAATCTAGGGATAAATCCCTATATCTGGCAACGCTGTCTGAATCAGACACCAAGTTACGAAGTTACCAACGTTCGAAGTTCGAACAAAGGCAAAATTTCTATGATTTATTTAAAGAAAACGAAAGAATTGGTCCTTGAGATGGGAAATTAATACTTTAATAAAATATTGTTACTTTTAAGTAAAAATCACAGAGGAGTCGTGTCTAGATTTTCTTTGCCTCTATTATAATAACTATTAATTATTTCTTACATTTTGCGACATGCCAGAACCTTGTAACATCAGTTGAAGTTAAGTAATATTAAGTTTTATTCTCGTAAAATAAATAATTTAATCAAGAGATTATATGGGTAAAAATACCATTCAAAGAACAGGAGAGTTTAAGCAAATCGCCACAGGAAGGTGGGAATATAAAGGAACACAAAACGCTTATTTGAAAGGAAAATGGAAATGCGAATCCTTAACAATTTATTTTAATGTTGTTGCTGTTCTTATATTTTATTTTTCATCGTTTCCTTTTATCACTGGGCTATTTTGGCTGTTGGAGCCCCTGGGCTTATAGCATCCTGCTTTTCCAGCTAGGGTTGTAGCTTAGTAATATATATATATATATATATATATATATATATATATATATATATATATATATATATATATGTGTGTGTGTGTGTGTGTGTGTGTGTGTGTGTGTGTGTGTGTGTGTGTGTTTGGGTGTACATATGTCATCAAATAAATCATTCCTGTAACACCCGCCTGTGAAAATAAAGAGGCAGGTTGTGTAATTCAAGAATTACTGAAAATTGGAAGAATCCCGCATTTTGGAACTTGACTGTCATCTGATTTAACAGAAAAAAAAAAATTAGCAACTTGGTTCACTCTTGAAAAGAGGATTTCGACTATATTGAAACACTAGGCTATTCCCTACAATGGGAGGAGGGAGTAGTCTTGGGCAAAAATAAGCTAGAAAACCGCCCAAGAATCGTGGAAAGAAACAAAAGAAAGAAATTAATTCCAAAGCTTATTAGGAATAACATTTATTACGTCCCCTAACGAATCTCTGAAGGTCATTTATTTAAAAACTAAATAGGTTAACCTAATATTTAGGTTAATTACTTTAGAAATTGCTTAATGAAAGTAACAACAGTTTTAGTTTTATCTGAAAATTCACAGAGGACATAAATAAT
>NC_090747.1:106055449-106057949 GCF_036898095.1 Palaemon carinicauda | reverse complement strand
TATACATATATATATATATATACATTATATATATGCATATATATATATATATATATATATATGCAAATATATATACTGTATATATATATATATATATATATATATATATATATATATATATATATATATACACACACACATTATATATATACATATATATAGAATAAATAAATAAGACTAGGTTTTACACCTCTTCACTAAGGGATGCAAGAATTGTAGCTATTCACGACCTCATCTTGAAAAGTGGAAATTATTTTGATTTAAGGAAAAGTCTACGTGACGTAAACATTTCGCAGAACGCTACATCGGTCTATTTGATGCAATGGAACTTCACGGGGATCAAGACCATTGAGAGAGAGAGAGAGAGAGAGAGAGAGAGAGAGAGAGAGAGAGAGAGAGAGATTACTGCTTATTTGAAATGAAATTACCTTGTTGCATGACGTAACGTGATCTGGTAAATCATCGGGCAATTAGGATATATATATATATATATATATATATATATATATATATATATATATATATATATACATATATATACATATATATATATACATATACATATATATATAAATATATATATATATATATATATATATATATATATATATATATATATATATGCGTATTTTCATGTTTCTCATTTATTCATTTATTTCTTTTTGATGGCATTTGCTAGTTATTCTGAAATAATACCATACTTTTTAGTAACCTGCTATTCCATCATTTCGGTTTTGCAATATGTTCCATACCATTTAATTGTAATAGTTAGTGTTGTAAAGTCATGAACTATGAAAAAAAAATATGTATTTGCACAGAGGAAAATCAGCAACTATACTAGTTTCGTTAACAGTATTTAAGGTACGAAAAATATTCTTGGAAAATATCTCTATGAATAAGGATATTAACCTTATCTTAAAGGCTTTAGATTTTTTTTTTTTTTTGTGTTAGACAAATATTTAATGCAGTAATAGATATTTCCTTATCCCTTGACACCAAAGACGCAGTTTATCAATTAAGTGTGATACATACTAAGGGACTTATGGTATTTCATCTTCCGTTCATTTCGACTGAGTAATTTGCTGTTTAATTTTATGTACAGTTGGACACAGGAATCCCTAGTACACCTCGCTTTGAAGAATTGCACCCAACCACACCCTTACTGCTCAGCGAGTTCCTGTGTTTTGCTTCACCCACCGCCACTGGTAACTCTCCCTACGCTAACTGTTCGGTTACATGTCGTGAAGTAAGGGTGTGGCAGGGTGTAATTCTTTGGAGCGAGGTGTACCTGGAACTCCTGTGTCCAACTGTACACACACATACATACACACACACACACACACACACCTTTTAGAGGACGTGGTTCTAAACATGGAAAGCTTAATGGCTTTTTAATAAAAATAAATCTCCAAGGAAGAGGTTACATCACTAAGCCCACTAGCAATGCTAAATCGCACCAAGGATCTTGCAAACGCGAACCCGGTGTTCTACCTATTCCACATTAATATTCGTAATATCACAAACCTTACTTGAGAGAGTAAATTGTAGCAAACAAAACATATCAACATTAAGATCAACATTAAGATTAACAAACCATTGGACCTAAGAATCCAGTTCAATGTCATCCTTGCTTTCTTCCCCCCCCCCCCCCCACCCCAAACAACATGGTCGCTGAGAGAAGCATTAAGAACCGTCACCTGAGGTTAAGTATCGATTTACATTGAATTACGCCGGTCTATTTCAGGTCTGACCCGAATTTGACGTCAGTTCAGGACCCATCCTCAACAGATGTTGGCGCCTTTTTTCGGTGGCTCGGCCTCCTGCGGAGTTTTTGGGGGATTTCTTCTTCTTCTTTCTATTTTTGTGTGTGTGGCGTATGGGAACAGGATCCTTTTCCTTTCCAAGAAAAAAAAATTTCTTTGGTGATATTTTAAAAAGTATTTTTCATGTCTTTGTTTATCTATCATACTGGTTATTTTCTTCTTCGTCTTTGTCTACATCTCTTCCCACTTCTATGTGGGGTCGATGTTTCTGGTCAGCTTTCTCCATCTACCTCTGTCCCACACCTCATCACCGGTTAATCCCTTTGATCAAAGGTCATCCTTGATACAGTCCACCCACCTTCGCTTTGGTCTCCCTCTCCTTCTCGTTCCCCGTACCTCCATTTCCATCACCCTCCTCCCAATATACTGTTCATCTCTTCTCATGACATGACCATACCACCTCAGTCTACTTTCTTGGATCTTATCTGATAATTTTCTAACTCCTGTGGTACCCCTAATTACCGCATTCCGTATCTCATCTCTTCTTGTCACCCCACACATCCATCTCAACAATCTCATCTCTGCCATATCTTCTGTCTTCTTTATTGGTTATTTCCTTATTAATTGCATCAAACATTTGTGGATTTGTGTTTTTTTACTATTCAATCATCTCGGGCTTTTGTTTTCTACTCATGAGTAACCTTTTCGAAGTGGCAGGGGTGCCCAATGCGAACGTT